>NW_027176329.1:9553640-9571140 GCF_023349555.1 Cebidichthys violaceus | reverse complement strand
CAGGTAAGAGGAAGCAGACTGAGGTCATACAGAGATCAAGAGGGAGTATAAGAGCTGTTTTATATAGTGTGTGTGTGTGTGTGTGTGTGTGTGTGTGTGTGTGTGTGTGTGTGTGTGTGTGTGTGTGTGCGTGTGTGTGTGTGTTTGTAGAGAGAGAGGTAAGCAGAGGATAGATAAATGGAATGGGTATAAATGGAATCCTTTCCAATTGGGAAACTATTGTCTGTCCATCCCCTCTAAAACATACCTACACACCTACCTCACACACACACACACACACACACACACACACACACACACACACACACACACACACACACACACACACACACATATACACACACACACACACACACACACACATACACACACACACACACACACACACACACACACACACACACACACACACACATACACACACACACACACACACACACACACACACACACATACATACACACACACACACACTGTGAGGGTGAGACAGGTGTTAAGCATGAAATTCATTCCACCCTCGACTCAATACACACACACCTCAAACTCTCTCTTTCTCTCTTCCACTCCGTCCTCCTTCTCTTATCTCTAAGCCACCATCCTCCTCTTCTTCCTTCTTTCTTCATCCTCCAGATTCTTCTTTACAGACTTCTTATTTTTTTTCTCTTCTGATGTGACTGACGGTGTGTCACGGCTCTTGCAGGACACTGAACAGTACCTTTGAGGATGTAAAAAATGTTTTTGCCTCAGTGCTTTACAACTAAACTGAATGTCAAATCCCTTAAAAAATGGATGTTACTATAAATTGTTGCATTTCCAGAATTTCCATGGAGACAGATCATGTGAAACTCGGCTCTGTTGCTTCTCACACCCACATGGATGTATTGCTTTTTTTTCTCTCACAGAAAAAAATAATATTTATGGGTAATAATGTTTTTTTTTCTGTAATGCCTCTCTTTCTCTAATGTGTCTTTTATTGCACCAGTACAGAACAAAGCCCTGAGGCACTGCACACAAACTCTCTCTCTCTACCTCAAACACATAGAAACACATGGCACAAACAGAAACCTTGTACAGTAGAGTATGTTTTGATTCATTTAACCACATCACACAAGACTCGCACACACACACACACACACACACGATCAAATATCCATCGACTCACATACACAAGCATAAAGACACACACTGTTGACGTCATGATGTAACTGTGTCAGTGAAGCACTAATTCTGTGTCGTTTGTCAGGTCGCTGACAGTTGCTCACACAGAACAATAACCGGTTGTGTGTTTTTCACTGGTGTTATGAGTGAGAAGCTGTATTTTACTGTTAGCCCTTGGCTACAGAACAGGCCGATAGACGAAGGAAAAACAGAGACAGAAAGTGGAGGAGACAGAGAAAGCAGACATGGCAAATAAGGGAGGAGAAACTGTGTGTGTGTGTGTGTGTGTGTGTGTGTGTGTGTGTGTGTGTGCGTATACCCTGTTGCCAGTGCTATCAAAGTTGTATTGCACAGGGCTTTTAGAACATCGACCATCAGCCAAGCAACTTAAGCTAATCATTTTTTTAAAACCTCAGTGCTTTGTGCATGGCAGGGCTTCTCCCCGATGTGTGTGTGTGTGTGTGTGTGTGTGTGTGTGTGTGTGTGTGTGTGTGGGCGGTGTAACAGTTGGGATTGTTGGCCTGTATTTGTGTAAGACCTTTGCGCCATATCTTCTCACACATGCATGCACATGTGAGCCCCAGTATGATGTTTGAAAATGACAACATCTAAAAGTTGCTCTGGTAATCTGCCTTACTATAACTAATCACTGCGTTGATGTCATTGAGGAGGGCTTCTGTGTCTCAAGCTCCTCCAACATGAACCCTGGGATATTCTGCAACTTCTACAGGTGTTCAATAGAGAATATGACCAGCTGCATTGCCGCCTGGTATGGCACCAAAAACTGCCCAGCACCTCACCAGGGCGGAGCTGCCATCTATAGCAGACCTCTGCACCCAGCGGTGCAGCAGGAAAGCCAAAAGGATTATCAAAGAAACCAACCACCCCAGGCTCAAACTGTTCTGCCTGCTGCCGTCTGGCAGACAGTAGCACAGCATCCGGTCCCGCACCACCAGGCTCGAGGACAGCTTCATCCCACAGGCCATAAGACTGCTGAACTCTTGGGCTCATCACTTGCCACTTTATCACTATATACTTACTGTCTGTCAAACATTCCTGAATACATTTCGTTAATACATTTGTAATTACTATCTAATTTGTATTAATTTGTTTTATATTTAATTTATGTTATATTTTATCCTTTATTTTAACTTGCACTATTATATTTTAGATTGTTTTTTTCGATTTAGTTTTTAGTTTTTAGTTTTTAATTTAGTGAGATCTTCCTTTTCTTTTTTTTATACATATTTAATGAGCATCTTTAGCGGGCGCCTTTTCATTGCCAACGACTGCTTCACTGTTATTGTTGTGCATATGATGAATAAAGACCTTGAACTTGAACATAGAGTTAAGTTACACTTATGTCACAGAGTTGAGCATTTATAGCAAATGGTCATACAGGTAGTTTTTGCTACAAAAAAAGGCTCTGCTAGGTGAGGGAGCTCTTAAAATAACGAAGCAGCAATGACAATTTTGCAGTGAGAGCCAAATCCCCCTGAACACATGGACGTTAAGCATTATTTAAATCCACAAGATACAAAAAATACAGCACATAAGGAAGCAGCAAAAGGTATGAAAAAGGCAGGAGCATACCAGCAGAGTGACAGTGAGTGCTCTGGCTGAACTAATGCTATGTTTCATTAAGGGCATGCACAGAATTACAACGTTCACATCATCCCTGAATCCCTGGTAATTGCATTTATATTGGTCGATTCTTTATCTCAACGTTTTGTTTTTCTTTGCCCATTTCTTTCTTTCATATACTTTGACACAAACGTCTTTACAAATGTTACGCCAAAAAAAGCAAGTTGAAATTGAAACTGTGATTGAAAAAAAAAACTCTCCATAACAGAGTGTGAAAGAGTGAAAGCTAAAAAGTCATTACTTTATTAGAGAGATAGACCAAGAAATGTTACACTTTCTATTTTTAAACATACAGCAGGGAGGCACACCACCACCACATACACATACACATACAAAGTTACTGAGTGATGAAGGACATGGTGCCGTGAAAAAAGAGAAGAGGAGTTGACTAAAAAATGGACATAAATAAGTGAGTTTTTCTGTTGATATGTGTCAAATTTTTGTGAAAAATGTCTTATGTTTTTCCCAAGAGAATGACATTGGAGCATTATTTAAACCTGATAAACATTTAAAGTCTGTGTCGTCCCTCAACTTTGCCCATGAGGCTCATCAGGATGGATGCTGCCGAGTCATGATGACACTGCGATGGCAACACCCGCACTGCTCTCCCCTTGCTTTACCTTCATATGTCGGGATGGTTTTAGAGATAAATACAGTCCTGACCACAAATGCTATGCTCGTGTAAACTCACAAAGCCTGAAAATCCGTCATTTTAAACAATTCTATCAGTTCTGGCTTGCAGCAACTGCTCAGATTATGGTGTGTGGAATTACATTAGATTTAACTCTAAAGTAGTGTTATCATGGTTGCTAAACTCATTTTATGGCAGACCAAGTGCAAAATGTGGTGAACAAAGTAAGGTATTTGGGTCAAATTATCAGGAATGATCTGATGATGACAATGTGCAACGTCTTGCAAACTGTATCCATTTCATATGTGAAAAAGCCCTCTTTAGAGCCTGTTGTATTATGTCCCATGTTTGTCTATTAATGTACCCACCTTTCCCCTGTGCTTGGTGATCTTAACTGGGCTTACACAAACTGACACAGGGTCTTCCCCTCGTTTTTGGAAACATGAACAGATGTCTGTATGTGTATTATCCTCTGTAGACTTGTGAACTGCAATGATTATATCTCCAAGGTTGTTGTCCTCATTTGGTATCTATTTTATCATTTTGATCTGATATGAACCTATGTGTCTGAAACAACGTTAAATCAAGTAAATTAAAGATCAGAGAAGCAGAACTTCCTAGCAGACAAGTCTCTTTTTCTTGTCTTTTCTCAGAAGAAGCCACACATGAGTGTTTTTTCATCCCTTCTATACATGTCCACATATTCAAACTACTTTACTTTCCTATGCGGATGTCCAGAAAAACACTCAAGGTGACTCTGCCCAAAAACGGGCAACCAATGCTTTGTCTGTGAGATAAAGAGAAAGACAAAAAAGAGGGAGTAGAGGGGAGGGAAATAGAGGAAGAGGGAGATTAAGAGAGGGAGAGAGAGAGAGAGAGAGAGAGAGAGAGAGAAAGAGAGAGAGAAAGAGAAGGGGGGGGGGGGGGGGGTGCATGCGGCAAAACAGAGAAGGACAGACTGAAGTCATTCAAGCTTTTCTTCCCCCTGAATAATCTCAGTTTTGTCCAAATTTAGTTGGAGGAGATTGTGGAACACCCAGTCCTTGACATCAGCCAGAAAGTCATGTAACAGCAGCAACTTATATTCTGACTGAATCTCTCATGTTTCTCTCCCACTTTCTTTCTCTATTTTCTTTTTACCTTCCCTGTTTCTTGTACTCCTCCATTCCACAGTGATGCAATATTATGTAAATGTTGTTGAGCTAGGATTGTGTGGCAGGACGTCAAATTGACCCATTAGTACTTTTCTTTGGGGTCTCTGCTTCATTCAAGGGGGACAACCAACAGTACTGTGAATGCTTAATACGTTATACTCTACCCGATGAGTACTACAAAAGAGTATTGAAATGATCTGACAACTGATATTAGACATAAGACAAATTTTGTTTTCAATTACACTGAAGAAATGCAATTTCTTTTTTTCAATATTGTAAAATCCTATGGGTAAAAGTAGGGTGAGAAAGTACTTGGGCGATGCTAGAATGCATGGTCCAGAGTTATGCTTACCTGTTTCCCCTGACCAATAGGCTATCCTAACCCTAACAATTCGTCCCTTCGGACCATCCATTTAACCATAGTATTTCCCATCTCTTCAGGACTTGGTTAGCTAATGTTACCTACAATTTCCCAGACTGACAAAACAAGGTAATTGAAATACGACTGCAATGTATTTAAAGGTACTGTGTGTATTTGGTGTATTTGCCTGTATCTAGCGGGTAGGATGCAGATTGCTTTCTGATGCAAAAAACCCGAAAATGTGAAAATGCGAATCTCAACAATTCTTATTTTCAGGTGATTATACACTAAAGAAGCTTAAAATGAGCCTGCTAACAGCATTGATCCTGTCCTTGATTTTATGGGGGACAATTGGGTGCAGGGATGGTGCAGGACATTTTATTGTATTTAGGAGTTATTGTTTCAATGGTGCACTCTGAATCAACCCTGTGTCTGCAGGTCGGATACAGCCTCCTCTTCACAGAACATACAACTTATAAGTTTCACAAACTGAAAAGTTAACGAAATCTCTGGAGTAATTGCAGTTTAATGCACAAGGACATTTATTTCATTGTCTTATGTTTAAACCTTGCCGGGTGGATAATTGCACAGGGCACCTCTCAGGACTCCATAGACACATCATCCAAAAGCGAAGGGAGGTCACAGGGGACAATGTACTCGACCCTGTTGGGGAGCTCGGACACCACACAGCAGCTTAGGGCACTGCGGGAAATCTCCATGTTACAAGCATCAGTCCACTCATCAGTTGTTGCGTCGTAGTACTCAACGTTATAGGAGGTGGTGAAACCCTGGAAGCCCCCAACAACAAAGAGCTGATCATCAAGCACTTTGATGCCGAAGTTGCTGCGAGGAGTCGACATGGGGGACACTTCGTGCCAGGTGTTGTTCCAAGGGTTGTAGGCCTCTACGCTGCACAGACGGGTGAAGCCATCAAAGCCACCAACCTTTGGGAGGAAAAGTGAAATGAAATGAAGTGTGGAAACGTTTGAATGGAGATTGAACCAATTTCTCAACGCCCTTGCAAAAAAGAACACTTGCACTCAACTTTTTCTGACTCTCTCAGTCTAAAAAAACAACTGCTGACCAAATCTCTTAATACTTCACACAGTTAGAGTGCCACTGTTTTATATACTTACTGTATAGACATGGTTTGCATATGCAATGATGCCAATTCCACTGCGCTGGCAGTTCATGTGGGCGATCATTGTCCACTGGTTGGTGTCTGGGCTGTAACATTCAGCCGTTTGCAGGCAATCGTTCCCATTGAAACCACCACAAACGTAAACCTGGGGAGAACAGACGGGCATTAACAGGAGGGGTTTTGGGTAAAGAATCAGTTTTCTTGGCTTCAACTGGTTATAAATTAAACTGATATATTCCTACACAATCGCAAGATAATTCGTAAATTACAGCTGAGAATCGTACAACTGATTATTTTTTTTACTTTTAAATATCAATATTGGTATTGGTCTTTAATATCCAATACTTTATATTATCATGCCAATATTTCCTTAAACTATTATCATTATTACAAACCTAAGATAAGCTATAATCAAACTGTTTAAAATGTGATTACATTAAATCAAATAGTGAGGTCTATGTCAGTGCCATATGTATAATAAGTAGTCAAATGTGTTAAATGTTTAACATGTTGACCTTTCTACTTACACCATCCTCATACAAATGAATTACAGTGTGTAATAGTGCCACACACACCTCTTATCACTTCCATGCACACAACATCATGAAATCTTCCGATAGCCTTTAGGTTGCTGAAGACCTTTAGTCTGACACAACCCTCTGGCCAATTATTCCATTTACTTCAACACAACCTCAAAAGGTCAAACAGAACCACTAATTGTGTAACTTTACTTTTGTCTTATAATTTGGTTCTTTTTACAACATTGCAGTCGTGTTTCAAACAGGTATAAAATCAAATTAGCAATGTTCCAGTCCCTATCATGCTACTCCGTTACTCTTGAACTACTCCCAGCTGCTAATTCATTTCACCCACCTTGTTGTGGAGTGTTGTGCTGCTGGCATCGCTCCTACACTCTTGCATTGGTGCAATAAGACTCCACTGGTTGGTCTCGGGCCTGTAGCGCTCTGCAGTGCAGAGTCGTGTGTGCCCATCATAACCTCCCATGGCATAGATGCACTCGTCCAGCACAGTGACGCTCACATAGCAGCGGCGGTAGTACATGGATGCCACCTCATGCCAGGTGTGTGTTCTCAGGTCAAACCTGCTCACGCTGCTGAAAGGCTGCACACTGTCAAAGCCACCAACACAGTAGACGTTCCCATTGAGAAAGGCAGTGCCGAGAAAGGCACGAGGATGCTCAAGATGGTTTGTCACTTTGATCCAGCAGTCAGCGCGGACATCGTATGCCTCAATGACGTTTGTTGAATTGTTGATACTCCAGCCTCCAATGGCCAACAGGACGGCATTAGGCAGGCGAGGACGGGCGAGATAGTTGAAGAGATGAGAGCGTCTGTTTGTCAAGTGACATATGGTTGCAATGGCTTCCCTGGTGATGAGCCAGCACTCAGTGTTGTTTTTCACCAGCTCATTGGACATCACATTGATCCTCATGTAGTCCATACTCGTCAAGGCCCGTTGGACCTACACAGAGAAAACAGGATTGTACTTGAGTCCAGTGTCCAGACCTCTGTAGCTTTTTATAATTATTTTAACTGTGACTAATATTCACCCTTTTATTTTTGAATATTCAAAACTTTTAGACTGGTCGCATTCTATATTTTTGTTATTGTAAATAACTTCCTTTAAAAGCTCAAAACCAACCATGTGTTAGTCTGTCTCTGAATACTCAGATTCTCTGAAGACATCAA
The DNA here is from genome assembly GCF_023349555.1 of Cebidichthys violaceus. NCBI lineage: Eukaryota > Metazoa > Chordata > Actinopteri > Perciformes > Stichaeidae > Cebidichthys > Cebidichthys violaceus. The sequence goes on along the minus strand of NW_027176329.1, from coordinate 9,563,342 downwards.
TCTTTAATAACAGACCATGGTTGAATACTTTAACAAAAAACAAGAAAGCTATATCTGACCTTGGATACACAGACAATATTAAAGGTAGGATTAACTTATTGTTGGTTTTGGTCTTTCATTGACAATAGCGCAGTATAGAGTATAACTAGTCTCCTTTCACAATGCTATCATGTATTGCTGTAACATTTGAAAGACCAGGAATAATGTTTATTGGCTCATCTAAGACAGAATTGATCTGCTTTCAGTCTTCAGTTACTCTTAAACAGCAATTTCAGCCTCCCAAACATAGGGTGCATTCACCCTTGACCTGTTCTGGTGTGATTCAAACAAACTGGGATGCATTTGCATGTTTAGTTCAGTTTGGGCTGCCGAGAAAGCTGTGAATCAAACTCTGGTGCATACTTAACAACCGGTGCTGTTTCTTTGTTGTGTGAAGCCCATCGTTTTCCTTTTAAACAATTCAAAAATAGTAAAACGTTGTGACCATGATGATCTACAAATTGCAGTCTCAACTCATTTCTTTGCAAGCTCTTCGTAACACCAGAGAAGGTAGATAAATGAAGGTGCACTAAAGTGCCGCATGACTTACTGTCAGTCTCTGTAATCTCATTTTCCCTTGGTGGTCCATGTAGTGCTAATGATGTAGGATGCCAGTCACCAAAAAAGCTACCAGGCAGTCAATATGACTTATGATATGTTTGTTTGCAAAAATCTGTCTGAACACAAACTGAATGAAAGCCCTCTTAAACTGGACTTGGTCTTGGGATTAACTTTAATTTGACTCAGGTGATTTAATTAACTGTCGCTGCATTTAGGATAACACCATCAGCCAAATGCAGAAGATGTAAGTCTAAACAAAATCTGGTGACAGAAGGTTATCATACCTTAGACAAGAGTACTGCGATGTGTGCTTTTCGTTCTTCAGGTAGGTGGGCGATCCAGCGAAGGATGGCCTCATACACAGTGCTCTCTTTTCTCACATTGAGGTCGTTTCTACCGAGGATGTCGGTGAGTTGCTGCACAGAGAGCTGCAGGATCTCTTCAGAGAAAACAACCTTCTCAAAGTGATCAATGATGTAGTGGTAGGCCTTGTGCTGCAGTTCGGTGACGTAGCAGATGCCGGTGACCTGAAAGATGCCGATGCAGTTCTCTGGGCAGAGCTGCTCCACCAGGAAGTCGCAGCAAGTTTGCACCAAGTCCATTACATTGAGCTGATCGGCTGCCAGCAGCAGCTCCTGCACGTTTTCCCAAGTCACAGAAACAGAGCCGGTGTATGCAAACTCAATGATGAGCTGCATCATGTTAGGAGACAGGCCGAGTATGCTGAAGACCCTTTTGTCTGGAGGTGAAGAGCGTCTGAAGAGAGCACTGCGGGTCAGGATAAACACACCAGAGGATTCAAAAAAGTGACTTTTTCTTCTCATTGATAACAATAATAATGTTTTTAAGTAAGTATACGCAAAATCAAAGAGTGTAACTAGCACTGCCAAATAAATGTCACAAATATATAATATTACATTATGTATCTTATTTTTGTTTTCTTTTGTGATCTCTCTGGAATTGTTTCACCACCATCTACAATTCATTTAATTTTCTTGCAGCTGTGAACCAATCCATTTGTGTGTTGATTTGACCATCTCAAGTGTGTGTAATTACTTTTTTTAATTAATTAAGTCATTTTCTGAAGACATAAGTCGTGCTACTACATAATACTAATCTGCTTAAAAGCACAGCACTATGGAACTGAGGACTACTGTAAAGTTCATATAATAAATCCAACTTAAATTAAAAAAAAAACTGCAATCTGCAATCAATACTCCCAAACTACACTCCCAAACACTCCCAAATTTCACATCATGGAAGTTGATATTTAGTTGTAATCAACTGAATGGCAGCAAGAACCTTCATTTACCTTTCACCAACCTAATATTTTATATCTTCTCCTGTATGTCAAACTTTCTTTTTTTTTTTATCACAAATGCTCCATGAACCTATGTAACTCATTACATATTGTGACAGTCTCTCAGACTTCCGATCATTAACTATTACTTTCTGCACATTTGAAGGATATACTGCACATTCACAAGATTCCCCCTGGTATCAGATAAACAACTCACAGGAAGTATGGGCTGCATTTACACAGGATGACCCTGTGGATTTCAAATGATACGTCCTCCACTTTGATGACTGCATCGCAAAATTTCCCCTCCAGGCGTAGCTCATCAAACACTGAGCTTGACATGTGTGTAGATTTGCCCCAGTCGCTCATCTTGATTTCCTTAGTAAGAGAGTTTTGTTGGCTTGTCTCATGAGCTTCAACAGGTCTTTTGAGTCAAGAGCGATAATGTGAACACACATCATGATGGGTGCTAGAATTCTAGATCCAAGATTCCATTCTAGAAAGGATTCTTATGATATCACTGATGGACTGACAACATACAATTCCACCTGTAGACAGCAGGTTTGACATACAAGCATAAAGTTGTGCATTATTTATTGCTGTAACTTAGTTTTTGTGTGTACATCAGTCTGACAGTACAGGCAATGTTTCACCAAAGTGGCAAAAACATGATAATTATAACAGTATAATTTTGCTTTTGACAGAAGCTATTTCATTGAATGTTGCACATCATGTTTTTCTCCTCTTCACTCCTGTTCATCATCTCCCAGTTTTATTACAGCTGTCCTCCAATAAGCAACTCGGTCATTTTACTGTTAGTTTAAACTCCCTGGTCACCTTGTTAGGTACTATATAATCTATTACAATCCACTACAACAGATCTACCAGATATGAACGTTTAGTCTTTGTTCAAACTTTCAGAGAGATGCTGATTCAACTTCGTGTTTATTGTTTACGGTTGAAGTTTGCAGTGCTATACATGCATCAGGAAGCCATTCATGCACACATCGACACACACTTACAGAGACAAACACATATTCATTGCCCAAAACTCTGCAGTAACTCCCTGGTATTAAACCGCTGCCTTCCTCAAGGGCAAACACAGCAGGTAGCCTGAGATCTAATTAGCAAGTTAGCCTTTGGTTGACTAAGTAAAGACCCCATCCAAGAGAAATCTGAGCTCAGTTCACGACATTGTACTGTGATAAAGAGGAAATGTGTGCAGCAGTGAACAGTAGGAGGGAGCATTTTGTTGACAAATGGCTGCTAAATACAGCAGCTTCCGATTAAACAGTATCCGAGGAGGTGTTCATAAAACAAAGAGGCAGTGGAGAAGAATGACTGCAATCAAATAGATTTAATCAAAGTACTTGAACTTATTCACCGGGGTCATTGTGGTTGTTTTCAAATCACTGGCCCACTAATCTGTCTTGAAGGCAAAACAACTCAGGAGTGAGATGTCAAAAACAGTCAGACACACAGCGTGAGCTGAATATTTACAGGGAAAATACATTTTCAAAGCCCCAAAAGCAAAAAACTGGAACTATAAATCACTGAATGAGGCTGATATAACGTTCATCAATAACAATGACTTTCAAAACTAATTTTCAATTTTGGAATTGAAAAAAAATCCAGCAGCCTATTTGTATTTTCAATTGCTGGAAGATCAATTATGGAGCAACTAGTGTGTGACTAAATTTCAAAGTATTAATGTAATTACTTAAGTATTTTGCAGCATGACACTTATTTACCTGATGTATCTCTCAGGTTAGCTGCCTCTCTCATGTCTAATCTCTGAATATGTTAGTTAGATAATTTGCAATGATTTGAAAATTTTTCCCATGTTTAGCTCATTCTACAATTTGTTTTTAAGAATTTAATAGTTGTAAGTTCCTGAGTTTCCCATTGTTTTAATCTTTAAATCTAAGCGCTTTCTCCCCTCTGTCAGAAATGTAATTCTAATGGGGAACATTTTTTGTAATATTGGATTTATTTATTTTGGGATCCTTTTGGACATTAATGGTTCCCAGATGATGAATTCTTCTGACTTTGGATGTCCCCCGAGTTTTTCTTTAGCGCCACCAACAGGTTGAGGTTGACATTGGTGGCTAGGAGTGAAATGGCAATGGCAATAAAGTGAATGATGTTTATAAAAGAATATGAAGTTTTACATTATATTTACCAACATTATTATTTTTTAAATAATAAAGATCATATCTATTATTGTTTTGTATCTTACTATCAGACTTTAACCTCAGCATCAGTCAGGAAAAATTGTTGCCATCAATTTTACTCATTGCAATAAAATGGTAATTCAGTCTTATTTGTCATTTCGTGCCTCTTTCTTTCTTGCTCTCTGCAGAATGTTTCCTGTGTGAGGGTAAGCAAGCATAACCATGATTAACTGGAAATATGACAAAGCAATCCTCTGAGCGCCTCTCAGTCATTATGCCCAAATATGACAGAGTGTTAATAATAAGAGAAACAAAGAAACTGGAGCCACAAAGTGTGAGCAGAGCAGAGATATGACTGGACACTAATGAAGATGTATGTTGCCAATACACCTCACTGTGTGTGTGTGTGTGTGTGTGTGTGTGTGTGTGTGTGTGTGTGTGTGTGTGTGTGTGTGTGTGTGTGTGTGTGTGTATGTGTGTGTGTGTGTGTGTTTGTGTGTGTGTGTGTACTTAGGAAGATGGACTTCATTGGGATTTAAATTGCCTCTAAAAGAGCTTGATAAATGCAAGTAGGAAAAAAAATTACACTTGTCAGTTACAATTTATTCAAATAGTAAAACCTCTATTGCTCTATCATCCATGTCATGTCTGTGAATCTATCTGCCATTACCATATCCTACTGATTCATAAATGATCCCCCTTTGACTTTTTTTCCTTATCACCTTGCTATGCTGCTCTAGTTCTAAATGTGTTTAAATATCTGCATGTGTAAAGATGTATCACATATTACAGAGTCCACCCACATTTGTATAGCTTGTGCAGCAACCTCTGACCTTTCCTGAAGAAACAGCCTGCAGCAGGACTTGACGGCTGTGTGTCTGCCGCAAAGTCAGACTTAAATAGAAAAACAGTCAAACATGTTGCCACATATTTGTATTTTTGTTATGTTGTTGTTTATGGCCTATGTAAAATGAGAGCAGCGAATGTTACCCAGCAAAATCAGAAACTGCAGCAGCAGAAAGTTAAACAAGTTTTCCATGAAAAGATAAACACAGCAGTGCTATTAAGCTAGCCGTGTGCCATTAAACCATTGCAGAAGAAGAGGATACTATGAGATTATATCATTACAATACCTACAACAAACAAAAACTATGTTGAAAATGTGATAACATAACTCACTGTATAACAGCCATGCTGCGAGAGAGCAGAACAAGTGAAAAAGGGGATGGAGGAAGACAAAGATTTCAAAACACTTTAATTGTAAAATTTCTGTAAAGCCACCTAAAGGTTGCAAATAAAAACAATTAAGAAGTTCAGCGATATGGGTCTCATGAAGTGTTAGCCACAATCAGGGTCCGACTGTTAAGTTTTGTGAACTGTCAACGATCAAGTTGCATTGTGGGTAATGTAGGCTTCATGTTTTGACAATGGTGAAGATCGTGTGCAATTAATACTTGTTTTAAAACTCTCCATCATGAGTCCATCACGCTAAATCTGTGGAGTGCTCTTTTAAGAGGTTCAGTATGATATCTTCCCAGTTTGCAAAAAATGTGAAAAGCCTGCCAAGTACTTTCATAGACTTCCAATGTGTTTCTAGCTTCAGGATGAAAAGCACCAGGTTCATATATAGTTTTCCTGAGGCATCAAAATGATCAGTGCCATGTTCAATACACATGATCACTGTAAACGAGCTTTTGAGATCAATGATTAAACTGACTTATACTTTTTTGGTTGGCTGAAGAAAATGTTATGTACTGTTAGATTTTCTTTCGAACTGTCTGAGGCTTTCTTTCAAATCAAGGAGATAGAGTATGAATGTGGATGACAGTAGAGAGAGAGAGAGGAGGAATGGTTAGAAGGCAAAAGAGAAAGGACAGGAAGAGCAGAAAGAAGCTCTGCAGCAGCTGGAATTGATTTTTTAGGAAGCGACTGAGAGAAGTAGGAAACTGCTGCTACATCCCCTCGAGCCTCCTCCGACACACACACACACACACACACACACACACACACACACACACACACACACACACACGTGAGAACACACCTGCACATACACTTTGCTGATTCTGCACATGACACACACACACACTCTCTCTCTCTCTTTCTCTCTCTCTCACACACACACCTCTGCCTCTCCGACTCTTTCCTTTTAACCTTGCACAAATCCAGATTCAAATCAGTGGAGAGCATAGAAAATGTTTCTTTGTTTGGTTTTTATTCCCATCAGCTAAATTGGCTTGCTGGTAGACTCTGTTACACTTCAAAAAGCAACACGGAACGGTAATAATGAAAAATACCTGTGTGTGTTTGAGTACAATTCATTACAATGATATTGATCTGCTCAGAGGAAAAAGCTCTGAGGCTACTGCTGCCACTGTTTCCTCTGGAGGCCACGACAGCGTTTTGATTTATGATGAGTCAGCAGGAATTTGTTTAACTATGAGCTTCAGGAAAGTATAACTGGCTCTTTGTTTTGTATGTTGAAGATGTATCTCTGTAAAGTTGAGTAAAATATGGATATGAGTCACATTATCGCATGTAGCTGTAACGTTTATGCCAATTTGACTTCAAATATTTCCATGCTCACCAGACAGCAGTGAGCCAAGGTTCTTGAAGCCATGCGTTGAAGTGGTGTGAGGCTGAGGGAGAGCGATACGTGCCGTTTTTTGTCTTACCAAAAAAACAGAAGCAGCAGAGCAAGTGCAAGAACTCTGCACTAATATATGATGCAGTTGTTGGCACGTCCGGCTGCAGTTTTGATTTAGGACCATTAAACCGGGGACGTTTTTTTTGTGCAATTAATTAATTAATTAATACTTTCACACAGGACGTAAATAAACACTGGCGGAAAAGCGATGTAATTTCCTTTCAGAACTAGGTACATTTTTCTAAACTTTTGTTCCTTGAATAAAGGCATCAATCACTCACATGTTGACAACGGACACTATATTGTACAACAACATAGAGGCTCCATCGTCCGAACCAAGACAGCAAACTTTATCATTCTTTTCAACCTTGACAAAGGCAGCCCAGATCCACTCGTTCTGTTCTTAAATTTTTCTGGGTTTTTTTTCTACCTGTGTCAGAAATGAAGGCCCCAAAAAGCTTTCATTTAATTTTGAAGAGCAGTGACACAGCTGATTAAAAATCCTGTTTTTTTATATTTTTTTTCAACACATTAGGACTGCACAGCTAACCCCTTGATTGCCTCAATAATTGATTTGATAACTTTAAGGGTTGGAACTCTTCACATTTCCTTCAGGTGTGAGGTAGATGTATGGGTCCTTTCAGTATATTTAAATAAAAACTAAAGCTGCAATTCATCTACTAAAGTCACCAAATTCATCCTCAACTGTCTTTTATGTTTTAGACTTCCTAAAAGACTCAACAAAATAGATGAACTGTTGCTGGAAATAAATATCTGTCTGAGGTTTTCTTTTACTGAGGCTCACGGTGTGAATATGTGTGAATAAAAAGTAATGAAAAACAGCACGTTTGCTCAACCAGCTTAACCCAGACAAATAAAGGTTAATGAAAAACAAGCCCCTAAACTGAATGTGTAATTTCTCTTAGAGGCTGTAGAGCGTGTGTGTGTGTGTGTGTGTGTGTAGTACAGTAAAGACACACTTTGCCTGCGTGTGTGTTTCTACGCTAACCACTCACACAGCCACAGGAAAACCCTGTAAATGAACTGTATAATTATGCAAACGAAACTTACTGCGCACACTTTTGAAAACAAGTGATTCTTCAATGTGAATCAACAGTTGTAGAGTTCTCAGTAAAATGAATGGAAATATGAATATGGATTAGAGTACTACTTTTTCTGCCCTGTCAGCTTTCTTTCTTTTTTTCAAGAAGCATTGCAGCACCACAGACCTACTTTTCCTCTCCTCCTACCGTATCGCTGCACATTGCACTGTTTTTAAGTGCATTTAAACCTGCTCTAAGCAAAGAGAAATGCATAGTTTGTGATGATTTGAGTCTCTGTTTGTTCATCTTTTCAGATGCACTTTCAGGTCACTGTCAACTAAATAAGATTACAAAATTGTGAAACCTTAAGGCAGAAAGTAATTTAACAGACCCATATACTGTAAGTAAATGTATGTACTAATCTATAAAAATATGTGTTTTATGTTTGTTAATTCACGTCTTTGATATGAAGTATGGTATCCACAAAAGTTTATTTTGTGGGTTGCACTTAAAACTCCTAGTTTCATATATTTTGGTCTGTCTCTTTTATCTTTCTTCTTTTAATAAGGCACCTCACTTCTGCTTGCTATGGCTACATAAATAAGGTTAAAGTGTTTGCTTGTTGGTTTAATTGTGTATAGTGTGTTATGCTTTTACAGGGTAAAAGAGCTACAAAAAAGAAAAACAACATTTATATCATTTATTATTTGTATTATTTATTAATAGTAGAGTATGCTACTTAGTAAACATTAGTTCACTCTGGATTTGTGATTGCAGTAACCTCGAGCGCACCAGAAAAAGAAACATAAGCAGTAGATTTGAATAAATATGTCAATGAAAAACAAAAACTAGATATAATACAAAACAAATTTAAACTTGATTACGAATCAGGAGAATAATCCTAAACAGCATAAACAAATGACTAATAGAGTAATTAAAGCAGTAAGTAAAGAATGACTAAATCCAACCCAAACCTAATTTGTCCCTTTAACCAATATCCTGTGTAATGATTTTTCAGCACGTCCTCGTCCCTGAGCTAGCTAACATACTGTTCCCAAGCCAACTTAGAAACTGTAACTCTGGCTTAACAGGCACAAAACAGCTGACACAACGACACACACACCTACACACACACACACACACACACACCTACACACACACACACACACACACACACACACACACACACACACACACACACACATACACAGCAGTATATTACCCGTCCACCAGGGAACTAAACTGCTTACAGGACACACTGGTAGGAGTCCTTAATGACCTAAGGGGTGTGTGTGTATGGGTGTGTGTGTGTGTGTGTGTGTGTGTGTGTGTGTGGCGAGAATGTGTGGACACAAACAACTTTTGTATCTGCATTTCCACGTGTCTCACACAGCGTGGGGTGTGTGTGTCTTTCTGTGCTCCTGAGCATAACTTTGTTGCATGCAGGTTTTGTTCCTTTGAGTGCACGCTTGGGCGTGTGTGTGTGTGTGTGTGTGTGTGTGTGTGTGTGTGTGTGTGTGTGTGTGTGTGTGTGTGGATCAATAAAGCTATAGCTGTAATGAGCCAGCTAAGCTGCTGTGACAGTATTGCAGCTATCCCTAGAGAACAGATATGAGAAACTGTTGTGTAATTTACCTGAACAGCACAATTCAGAAGTGCTTCATTTCCTAAAATCTCATACATAAACACACACACACAAATGCACAAACACTGTTGGTAGGATAATGGGGTAATGGATAGAATAAATTAGTAGCATAAAGTTGTAATTTAATATGCTGAATTATGAGTCTCATACTGGAGTGATGTAAAGGTTGCATGAGTTCAAATGTAACTGACACTATTGCCACAAAAAAAAAAAAAAGTGAAGTTAACTTCCTTTGTGAAGCTTCATCACACAACAATGTCTCACTGGGTTTTACATGCCCTGAAAAACAATGG
>NW_027176329.1:9508640-9548640 GCF_023349555.1 Cebidichthys violaceus | reverse complement strand
CTGCAAATGACACTTTGGTCTGTTTAGATGCTGGTGTGGTGCTTACTCTTCAATACCACTAACAACAAGCTGCCCATGGCTTGTAAAGTACAGCACACATTTGTTTACTTTGCGTCTCGTTCCCAAAACTCAGCTCAGACTTTAGGTTGCTGTCAATCCAAGGCAGAAACAGATGGACTTTCTGATATTTTCAGTTTCAAGAAGTTCTTTTTCAGTTTCAAGTGTCAGCGAGGAACTTTTAATTCTCAGGCCATATTGCTGGGCCCACTGGAGGGAAGAGAGGCAAGGAGAACCAGAACCAGAGTGGGGAAGACTGTCAGACACTGCTTCAGTAAAATGAGAGGTTTTCTAAAGGGACTCTGGTGCTCTGAAACACTACCAATTTTGAAACAGAGATTGTCAACACAAAATCAAAGTTTAGCATGGTAGCTTTAAACAAAAAAAACAAAACACAACGATACATAAATTGGAGAAAATATCAAACTAAACTATCAAATTTTGTGATTGTATTTTGACTTTAAGAGGAACTTTTACAAGCTCTGTGGACACACACCAACCAACTGTGTCAAATTAAAATCAAATTGTATTTATTCTTTAAGTATTTTCTTAAGACAGAAATGCTGCTGTGCAAAAGATAGTATTTTGAGACTTGTTCTGTGGCGGTAACAAGTGTCACTGGTGAAATATCTCTCAGTGTATTCCAAACTTTGTAAACATGGTAACACTTTCTTTTGAAAATACGTGTTATTAAATTATTATTATCCCCAGCAGGCAGTTAAAGAGCACCAAGACGCAGGCAGCTTGTTTGAGTCTGAGAGGGATGACTTGATCAGTCTGCTGTTATAAATGACATTTTCACCATCTCTCATTCCCTTCATCTGCAGAGACGAGAGAGTTGGCAATGTGAAGTCCTGTCTTGAGTCTGAGTAGAGAGAGAGAGAGAGAGAGAGAGAGAGAGAGAGAGAGAGAGAGAGAGAGAGAGAGAGAGAGACACTGAGAATCCCAATTAAAAACCTATTTCTATTTCATTGTCTTTGTTCCTTTATGTTATTTTATCACCTCTTCAACTCCTTTTCTTTCTTCATTCTATCACTTCTTCACATATGCTCTTTCTTTTCCTTTCTATTCTCTTCATCCCACTTTTCTCCATCTCTATTTCTCCCTTCTACTCTCTCTTTACATTTCCCCGTGTTACTCTCTGCCTGTCTGTCTCTTTCACCCCCATCACCACCCCTCCGTCATCTGATCAGTAGAATTAATGGCTTTATTTCCATCGTATCGCCATGGTGATGAATCATGTCGTTAATCATCATATCGCTAGGGTGACGGATCATGTCATTAATCAGGATTTTTTTTCTGGGCTAAAGCAGCATGTTAAAGAAAGCAAACCCACACATTGGTGATTAGCAATTAACACAACCTCATACACAGACATACACACACATACACACACAACTACTAACACACACACCGGAGGCACCCCGCAGAGTTGGAGCATAGCCAGGCAGAAGAGTGACTTCACCGCTGTTGGCTTAATCAAACTGTCACTAGAGAGATAAGAGTATACACACATGCACGGACGTCCATGCTTCACACACACACACACACACCACAAAGAGAGGCCAACTAAGTGTCACCGAAAAGTCCAAGCAATGACTGAGAACTGAACTAAATGCAGGAAATTAATTTCTTACCTGTGTATTCACTGGTCGTCACTCTTACAGGTCATATCAACATTTTACATCTGAGCATTCAAGGCAGCGGCTCCCAACCTGGCTTTGAGCCTTAGAGAGATCTTTTAAAATCAAAAATGTTTAATTCTGCTACGCAAAATAATTTTATGTAATTTTCTTTCATCCCATTATCGCACACTTGCATCAAAGGGCTTCACAATCTGTACAACAAATGACTTCCTCTACCTTTAGGAATCTCTTGTCCACAATGGATAGACATTAAATAGACGCCATGATGGTATCTATTTAACAAAACAAGAATTAATAACAGCTATTGACCACAATGTCAATAGCTGTTATTGTCACAGTATCTGAGAGGTCTCCCAGTTGTCATGGAATTGTAGATTTGTTTATAGCTTTTCTGAAGATCTGAACCTATCACACACTAGATCTATAATAATAATAATAGCTATATTTCTACTTCTTGTTGTTTGTGCTTGTGAAATACTGCAACTGCAACTACAAATAGCCAACTGCTAACAGACAGGCACCCTTGTGACCCTGCATGTCACAAATAGACATTGCCTCTTATTGAAAGGTCAAAAACAGAGAAGTATAACTATGATCTTTCAAGATTGAGTTAAATTGATTCAGAAATTATGTAATAATGATGTAGAAATGCTACCGTGTCAACTGCATTGTCTTTTGAATCTATTTAACTTCTAAGTGTGGTTTATACAATCAAACTAAAGACTTTAAAAGTGGTCTGGTTTTTATACGTTTTTTTATACGGTGTGAGATATACTTTCCAGGCTGGAAAGGTACATCATATCTCACAAGACTCATTCGAGGGATGACGTATTAGATTGCTTATTTGGTCGACCCAGATCAGTTTTATGAATTTACATGTCAGCAGAGTAATTTAGGATTGTTGTTGCCCTCCCGCTGAGAGAAGGTCGACACTTAATTGCCCTGACTACATCTGGGATGTCCCAGTAGTTAGAAGACATGTTTGATATTTTCATCAGTGGCCTTTCACTGTGAGCAGACGAACAAGCTGAATTGTCACTCTGATTGAGGTCAACAAGGAAATTAGGCAGGACAATGAGTGACAAAATGATGTCTCTTGGGTCCTTGGCTTAACAGGGTTTTCTCAGGTGAACTCCCAAACGAGAGCTGACCTGAACATTCAAGGTATAAAAATATATCCCAGTTGACCATTCTGTCCATCACTCACTATTCTCTGCATGGGAATATGTGCTATCTAAATGCAAAATAAAATCAAAACAACAATCTGTCTCACACACACACACGTTTGACAAACACACACACACACACACACACACACAGGCTTTCTTTCCCTCAATGATCTCAGATGAATTTCATCTGAGATCATTGCTTCATTAGTGAAGCTCTAGTTGTTCAGATTGATTTAATTATCAAATCATCTATGCAGTCTGTGTGTGTGTGTGTGTGTGTGTGTGTGTGTGTGTGTGTGTGTGTGTGTGTGTGCGTGTGCGTGTGTGTGAGAGAGATTATGCAGTGATCTTGGCTGACATTGATCAGCCTAGTCTAATTGGGAGCATCTAGCCGTGTAATTGATTCTGCTACACTTCACAACTAGATGAGTTTAGCAACATCAACAACAGTGATTCACACTGATGAACAGAACTACACTGAACCAAGCTGAGCCGAACCAAACCAAACTGAACCGAGCTGAATTGAGCTAACCTGAGGGACAGATGTATAGCATATATTAATGATTGCTACATTCTTAGAGAGATTTCTGATCTCTGACTCAAGACAGACAAGCAGAAGCTTAAGGAAGAACAATAAGTGACAAACTGGTCGAATTATGACTCCGCCCCCGTTCTTTAAGGCCACTATCTCGCATTCCTTGTGGCCATGTGGCAGGCAGAGCCACACACACAAAACGTGTAATGTTGAGCTAAAATATTTGATTTAGTTTTAAAAATGTTGATTCTTGCTCTCTTGCTGCCTCTTCCTCTTTGTTCCACTCTTGCTGAAAGAGACTTTTGAATGGAAGACCCTCTTTTTTGAATTAAACGAGGTCTGGCAAAAGCTGTCACACCGCCATTTACCCCAGCCAAAGAGGGAAGAAAAGATGATACGACCGCCTGCTGAGAGAGCTTGAGATACCGACTCAAGTCACCACTGTAGTAAACTCACAAAATATAATTTAATGGTGCACTCAAATGTTTGTTTAATCTTCAAGATTCATAATGCTGCTCCTCCTCCCCTGTGCAACTTTGTTACACTCAGCTCAGAAATAACACAAGCCACCAGGTCAGCCACTCGGTCGAAGTGCAGACATCCAAAACGCAAGATCTTCCTTGGCAAATTATCTTTCTTTTTTATAGCCATAAAACGATGGAACAATCTACAATTTTTTTTTTACTTTCTCCCGGCTGAGAAAACATTGGATACTCACACAGCAAACTGGGATTGCAGGCGAAAAGTAGAAATTTGCTAAAACCTGGTACATAACAATCTCTCCTTATTTTATATAAGGTTAATGTTCTTTGTGCAGTGCCTGATCAAATAAAGGAACATACCATATCATAACACCTTATTAAGAATTCCAATATGTTATTTCCATGGCCATTGAAACAACTGTACACTGTGCATTATTTAGGGGTGTACTGTACTCCCTGATTACCCACCATTCAAAACAGCCTTGTATCAAGAGGTGTGAAGGAGAATTATTAAGTGTGAAGCCTTGAACTGTACTGTATGTAGGTTGGATGGTAGGTTGTGTATATTTTGCATGACTTTTCTGACTGCACCCACAGTGCAGTATAAAGATGACTAAGGTTTTACTCACCCTTAGATTTTTTTCCAATATAGCCCAGAGGTTATTCCTGACACAATATCTATTATGTCAGCAATATAATGACAGGCTGGTAATTAGGGATTTAATAAACGCACTGATCTTTAGGATTTCATGAAAACTGGAATATTTTAAAGTGCCAGTGTTCACGTCTGCCTCGCACATTTGGACACAATGCTGGAATTGCATCGTGGGGATGGGCAGGGAGGACTGAAAACTGACTTTTCAAGAGGCTGCCATCTTTATGCACCTGGTCAATTTGAATGAAAAATTACCTGGGCACGAGCTAAGTACACTGGCAGGTCAGCACAACACCGGGAAAATGGTGTTTATGCGAGTGCCAACTTCTTCGGTGTGTGTTTGTGTGTGTTAATCTGTATGTGTGTGTGTGTGTGTGTCTGTCCTGAGGATTAGTCATGCTCTTCTGCCTCTGCAGCACTGCCTTCTTCCTGCCTCTCTCTGTGTCTCACACACACACACACACACACACACACACACACACACATACACACACACACACACACACACACACACACACACACCTGCATCCATCTGGCCAGTCCCCTCTGATAGCAGAGGTGTGAAACAGAGAAAAATCAGTCGACTGAGAGAAACAGAGAGGGAAAGAAAGAGGAGCAGAGGGACGGAGGGGTAGAAGGAAGTGGGAAGAAAGAGGGGTTATTAAAGAGAGATGGAGAGGAGGATAAATGGACGGGGAGGTGGAAGTAAGGGTAGGAGAGACAGCAAAGGTGGGGGAGAGAAAGAGTGGGAGAGTGATATTAAACACCAGGGAGCTAACTGAGCAAATTCACCTGCCTACTCTTTCTTTTTTGGTGACTATCTCTCTCCCTTTTCCCCCATTTTACTCCCCTCATCTTTCCTTTCCTCCCGCTCTCATCTGTTTCTTTTCTCGCCTCCTACTCCCCTAATTAGCTCCAAATCCTCTTACATCTCATCCTCTTCCTCTTCCTCACAGTCTCTCCCCACTCTCACCAAAAAATCAGGTTGACCTTAATGAACAGATGAAGAGAGGAGGGGAGCGATTGCATCGAGGGAGCCCGGGAAAGGCTGGATCAGCGCTTTCTGGATCAGCGTTTGTTTACTCAGGACTCCCCCATGTGAAGCTGTCAGAGTGTCTTTTTGCCATTTTTTTTCTGCAGAGGCAAAACTATTAGGTATTAGGATCATTTGGATGTTTTTTTTATTCTTCTCTTCTGTATAGTGGAAAAGTGGGAGGGGAGTTGTCATTGTTTGTGGTATTTCCTCATGATTTGACAGCGTACAGTGTCAGGAAAGATGAGAGAAGGCGGGGTAGAGATGACACACAGGAAAGATCACAAAGACAGACTTGAATCCACAGCATATGAATAATGTGATTAAATATAACCAGCCTTATGTGCCACTGACACGCCTAAATATAAAACATGTTACTGCAGCAAAAACATTTCAGGTTAGAATTAACCTTTACAGAAAATATTAAGACACCTGTGCCCTAAATTGGAAGTTCCAGAGATGATTTACTAATGTGTTAGATAGAGATAGAAAAATGTAATTAATAAAAAATAAAAAAAATGTTTTATTTATCCAGCAGTAACAGAGAACATTATCATTAACTCTAGAGTTGTGTTTCTGGCCATCTGATGAATGTAAGTCCAATATTCACTCTTTTTGTCTCTGTTTATGGTCTCTACCAACTCCTGAGAAAAATGTGTGTCTCTTTACCTGCTAAAGGCTCCACTTTGTTCACCAGGTAGTTGCTGACTTTGTGTGTTTTCTGTTTTGTATTGGGCAGGTTGTGTACAGCGGGATTACATGAGCTTGTGGCCAAAAAGATACGATGAAGTAAACCATAAAAGATGCTAAGGCTCTGTAGAGGTGAGGGGAACTGCAGAAATGAAAAAATAATGATCTGTGTGTTCACCATCAGCACGAGCAGCACCTTTCACATACATATAGTAATTTGATCTGTGAGTTAATCCAATTGTAATTATTATAAGTATTGAGCAGTGCAGCTGGTCTACTGTTGAACGTTTCACAAAGACATACCTTTGCTGTTAACACTGACATATAGTTATGTGTATATGCACTTCATGACTGTTT
Organism: Cebidichthys violaceus; assembly: GCF_023349555.1. Classification (NCBI taxonomy): domain Eukaryota; kingdom Metazoa; phylum Chordata; class Actinopteri; order Perciformes; family Stichaeidae; genus Cebidichthys; species Cebidichthys violaceus. The sequence goes on along the minus strand of NW_027176329.1, from coordinate 9,542,016 downwards.
GATCCAGATAAAAGCAGCGACTATAAACTTCGTGACTCAGCTTTAACAAGATTCACATGCTGTTTCTGTATGGTCCAAGTGTGTGCAGTTTCTCCTTTTTGTATTTAAAAAAGAAACATTTTGGACATTAAAATGTGAAGGGGGTCAATACTGCCTTCTGAAAAAGTACATTACATCCTTGAGATGCGGCAATAATGTCAGCTAAGTCAGACTGAAGAGTATTTCTTCATTGAAAGATGAACAAAGAACCTTACTGAAGCCCTTCTCCCAACTTGTTTCGGCTAAAGTGACGAAAATTGTCCTTTCGGAAGAATGACGTTGAGGATGTCTCAAATGACCATTGTGGTTAAGAAGAATGTCATTGTGGATATATGGAATGAAGAAAATTATTTTGAAGGATGGATATCTGCGATTTATATCCAGTCTAGCAATTAAGTGTTAATTTGTCTACTTTGTCTACTTTTTAGCTTTACCTAGTACAATCAAAGTTGTAGATATCTTGAAATTTCTACTTGTAAGAATGTTATTGTGAATATCTTTTATTACAATTCTGACTAGTGAGAATACAATTTAGAAAATTAAATTGAAAATTGAAAGAGAAATGTCACTATGGATATTTAAAATATAAATAAAGATATAGTGCGCACTGATTAAATGTTTAAACTGCTTGTCAGATGCTATTTGAAAATCTTTTAATTAAGATTTAGCTTCTTTACAAAAATCTCTTGCACTTTAAAGATATTTGGCTGAAGAATTTGGTCTTCAAATGACCCTTCAATGGCACACGACTGGACAAAGAGGAAATTCCCCCTCAGAGCACTTCACCACAGATGTAGCTTCTAGTAAGCAAAGGCATGTTGCATTGGTTGGTCAGTTTTGTTTCCTAGAGCTGTGTTTTTCTGCCTTAAAGTGATAATGTGATGTGACACAACATGGAGACATCTCCAGCACCATTAAAATGATTTTAATGGTCAAAACATTGTCCTTTTTTACTAAATTGGCCAGGTTTGTGTCAGTCCTTCTGAATGAAATAAAAAAAGACTTCGTTCTGGATTCAATTTGTGGATGCTCACCAATTAGAGGGAGAAATCTGTTGCAGAGCCTGAACATAATAACACTTTCTCCACCAACATTTTTCCACAATAACAATACAGTGCAGTAACAGCTTGACATTTGTGTGGATCTGTCATCTCCGTAACTTAAGAAACGACATTATGACAGCATTTTTGTATGGTAATTTGTGCAACTTGTTCATTATTCCCTCTACTAACACACAGAACTATGTGACTATTCTTCAAAGTCATTGGGGAAACACAGGAAATCACTGACTGCACAAGTGGACGAGGCAGGTTTATCTCACATGGATTTTTTTGGCTCAACCAGAAGTGCAAGTATTTAATTAAATAACTATATTTCCTTTGAGGGCTTAATGAAAACTGCATCAGTATCAGCTTTGAAGTAAATACATCACATTAACATTACAAACACCTCTACAAAAGGAAATTTATTGTAGATTGAATGACAGTATTCATCAACCACAAAGCTATATTGATTTTGTCTGTTTGGCACACTATGTTGTCATGAACATGGTTTTGCAACCCAATCTCCTCAATATTGTGTCCTGCTTCAAATCATGGACTTCTTAGATATTTGACCAAGACACAAAATGTCCCCCACCTTCACTTAAGTGCTGTGAGTTCCTCAACAAAACCATAAAAACATCATCAATCATGCTTTAGCTACTTGAAGTGGACACTGTGGGAAAACAAATTAAATGCATCGTAAACACTTATCAGATACATTTTACAACTTGATGAAAATGTTCATTAAACAATTGTCACCATGTTAATAGAAAACATTAATGGGGCATTTATTTGCTGTTGCAAATTAGTATGCAAATGTATTTTCGAAAAGACCATTCTGCAGGACATATTTTGCATCTGAAACTTGGGCCATTCGAGAGAAGTTTGTTGTCTTGTGCTGATTTGGAAGCTCAGCAACGAAAATATTTAAAGGCCACAAATTAGCATTCAACATTTGTAGTACAGTTTGCAGTTTAGACCTGTTTCATGAGATGTTGCCCAAATGCCTGTAGATACAAATATTTTAATTTGTGACATTTTCTCTCCTAAACTCTCTCTCACTCTCTCCTCTGAGTCATTCTGTAGAGTGACGACTACACCTCCTTCCTCTGCACATCCTCCTTCCTCGGTCTGCAGAGTGACCTCGCTGAAGCCTGGCCAGTGAGATAAGCTCACACCTTTCTCTCCTGTCCAGCTCTCCTCCTCCTCTCGTTCTCCCCTCCTCCTCTTTCCTTCAGAGCCCGAGATTTCTCTCCCCCTCCTCAGCATTGTGTGTTTAAATTTTCACTCTCTATTCCCATCAATGTCTTTGCATCTCTTTTCTTATATTTTACCTTTCCAGCTCCCAAGTTCTGTGTTTGTATTTTTACGAGCCTCTCTTACAAAGTTAACATATAGCAAATAAACCAAAGCGAAACACACCGCCAAAAGCTGTTTGTCTTGGCAGGTGTGTGTGTGTGTGTGTGTGTGTGTGTGTGTATGTATATGTGTGATGCATGCATGCTTGTGTGTCTATCAGAGGGGGGATTTGTGCTGACTGGTAAGGGTAAAAGATTCATGACCCAACAAAGCTTGTCAGGGCCAGACACACACACACACACACACACACACACACACACACACACACACACACACACACAAACACAAACACACACACAGACAAACACACAATTTTAAGACCAGGGTGAATCGGCAGAATTTGCTCTTGGGGAGAGAGGTTTTAAGGAAATGTAAGAGACTCGTAAGAAAATGGGGGAGACAAAAAGAGACCTGGGCAAAAAGAAAGTGGTGAAGAGAAGAGGCACAGAGGGAAAGAAGACAGCTCATGAAGCTGAAAGGTCTTTCAACCGTTTAATACATGAGGGATTTCTTGGCTGTGATGACACATCAGTGGAAATGTAGAGAGAAGAAGAGGGATGGAAGCACAGCAGCAGAAAAACACTGACTTGCCTTTCAAATCACGACTCTGTGGTGTGCTTTCAACTGGTCAAATTTGGGAAATCCCAGGTTAATTCAATACTATCAACAGAATCAGTCAAGGTCAGAGCATGTAGCCCACCAAAGGACTTTCAACAACCAACAGGCAGCATCACATGAAGCTTTTCTTTTTCTTCCAAGCACTCTGATATTTACCTTATCTGATGTTCTAGTATAACAAAGTCTTCAACCATCTTACATTAACAGACAGACAAAGGTGAACCCCACTGCTGGCTTTTGTTCAATGTTTTGCAATTTTTTTTTCATTTAAGGGCTGAAAAAATTGCTTCTATCTGGACTTAAAGGGTAATGTTTGTATTTTTCAACCTGGACCTGACTTTCCCATGCATTTGTGTCCAACAAAACCTGATCCAGTATAGAAGTAAATCGCTGCAAACGGCAGCCGATAAACAGGCTGCAATGTAATCCTATCAGGGCAATATGGCAGCGTCAATGTACGCCCAATAATCCACTGACAGGCTCCAATTATTATTAGTCTTGTCCTGAAATCTCGCAAGGTGACATGTTGGCGGACCACAGCAGTGGAAACGCGATGCCAGTCGGGCAGAGTTTGCTGCTGGCGTACAGAAAGTGTAGCTTAGTGTTATCTTCAAGATTTTTATTATTATGGCTGAATATTTAGATGATTTTGACAATGTAGATGAGGTCTTTGTATCTGGTGGGAGAAATATACGATGGAAGACAGTGGGACCTGTTGCTACCCGATATTCACATTTTAGAATGAGACTGCTCCCTGCCTCAGTGATGTGACAATAATACAAGCCAATATCACAGTATGAATGTGAATATACATGAATACATTTCAAATTATGGGTATGATTTTACACAAATATATTTCACGACACACATACATTTTTGTCTACATTGTCACATACATTGTCAAAGTATTTTCTAAATTTTGAAAACTGTGGAGGCCATGATCTTGCATAAAACATGGCCACTTATCAAAGAAAACAAATCAAGACAACTGAAAATCGTCGTCCATTTTTTAAGTGTCTCTGAAAGCAAAGTGAAAAGTATGAACTCCAAACCCACACGAGGTCTATATATAGATGCAAACAAATACAAGAGACACAGATCCACTCTTGGCAGTGCAAACAGAGGAGGAAACACGTCTACTTAAACTGGGTTCGGGTGGAGTGGAGGCATGTAACGGTGTAGTGTCAGCAGGTCATTAATGCTTTGTTGTCTACAGTACAACAAGAAAAGGTATACTAAACAAATCTGTCGGCCTTTTTTTGTTTTTTTATTTTCAATTTGCTTTTCTGATTCAGCCACAATTAAAAGCTGTTTGTTGGCAATATTTTGCCTTTGTCTCTGTGTGCTGGGAAGTTTTTATCCCTCATATACTTATTCACATGTCTGTATATGTAACGTGTGTGTGTGTGTGTGTGTGTGTGTCTGTGTGTTTGTGTGTGTGTGTACTTGAGATGCACATCCAGCCCTCTGCCGGTTCACCCGACAGCAGCAGAGAGGCTCAGTGTAGCATGAGAGAGCAAAGCATTATTTTATCTAAATACATTCAACTCCCTCTCTGTCTCTTCGCTCCTACAGAATCAATAGTCATTACACTCAGAGTGAATTGATCTCTCAGTGCTGTTTGTTGATTCCTCAGACTAAACTAACACCAAACGAATCTCGGGCCCTCTGTAAGGGTCCATGTTATCAGCTGAATGAATGTCGAATGTGAGGCGGCCGGCAGGAGAAGTCAGAAAGGAGCAGAGGTCACGTGTAACGGGATCCGCTTCCTTTAAAGACGCTGCATCAGTTCACCAAGATCTTTATGGGTTTACCTGGTAAACCAGCATGTTGAAATCAGCCAACAGGCCGGACTAAATGGCTGATGATTTACTCAGCGTTATGTGGTGATGATAGAGGGATGAGTGGTGGGTACGCGAGGAAAAGTTGAGATACAGATGAAAGGGAATGATGGAGAGGAGGTGTGAGTGAGTGGGAGAGTGAATATGTATGATTGAGAAAAGACATCAAAAGAATCCTACCATGGCGTTTGAATATGATCATCTTGCTGAAACATTGCTTAAATGTGACTGTTTCCTTTCTTTATACTTAATTAATGAAGCCGTAAAGCAGTATTAGTAATACATATCTACTAATATAAGTGCCTGTCTTTTTTATTTCAATTTATATTATATTATTATATTCACTAATAAAACAATAGCTGACACCTTTCTCTCTATACCATGTATATAGTCAAAAAGGATATATATATGGTTTTAAGGGAACATTTCAAAAAATTTGCCCTGTTTTAGATTAGAAGATTGATCGACTTCTTATATCTGTGTTAAGTACGAAGCTGGAGTCAGGACGTGGTTATCTTAGCTTAGCATAAAGACTTGAAGCATCCAGCAAAAGAAAGTTCAACCTGGCTCAACTTTTGCCACAATGCAGCGCCACGATCATCACCAAATACAATAATTGCCATTTTGATCAAATTTGGTGTCATAAACCTCTGCAGTGTTTTGCCGTCTGAAAAGCCTTCAAACTCAAAGATCTCAAACTGGACTCTCTGGATCATAGATTGTATCTCACTGGTACCAATGCAGCCCCTCGTGCTTGCTGTCTGAACATCCACACAAACATCAGATTGATATCTTGTCATCCAAAATTCGGAAACAAAGAAAATATGCATTTTACATCAGTGTTGAACTATTCCTTTATTATATTTTGATAGAGATTATTGATAGATTTTTTTTTGTATCTGCTTATTTTGACAGTGTATGGATGAAAATGAGATGACATGTAGGAGAAGGGGAGAAATCTATAGAAATAGTGAGATACTGTAGAATCTACAGTATCTCACTCCTCCCACTATAGAGAGGGATGGACGGAGAGAGGGAATTACTCTGTGTGTTTTTGAGTTTATCTGCTCCATTTTGTCGTTTCCAAAAAACACTGTAAACTGAAACATTTAAATTTAAAGTGGAAGGCAACTTAAGCTGATAGTCAATTCCAACTCCGAGCGGATCTGTGGTGGAATGAGATTGAAACGTACTGTCACGTCCAAATTTGTGACAGCATAATCAAACACTGGCACGCGTTTAGACACACTTATTTATAACATAAGCTGTGGTCATGGATATGGGTTTATGGCTTTGGATTAAATACACACACACACACACACACACACACACACACACACACACACACACACACACACACACACACACACACACACACACCTACACATACATGCGCGCACACACAGTCCAGTATAATGATAACATGCAACTTCTTTGCATTAGCTTTCCTCTTTGTGTCCAGCCTGAGGCTAATAATAAGACCAATTTTGATAGATCTTATCCAGGCCTGTATCAAGGTGGTTTAATGTCCTTTTATCCTTTTCTATCTCTTGTCTGTTTTTTTGACAGAGCTGAAACCAACATCTGGAGCTTTAAATCGGACTATGCAGCAGTATTTGGGTTCTGCCGGGGACAACAATAAAGGACGAAGCTCGAATCGTCATGGTGTAATGCAGCTACATGGCCAGTGTAGCATAACTACTGAACCAAGAGATTAGATTTGGAGCTACTCTCTCACAAAACACATTATTTGTTTTGTGGTCTGGCTGAATGTGGTTTATAAAGGAGTGAAAGTCTTGGTAAGCACTGAAGCAGCCAAAGGCTTTTTCTGGGCCATGTATAAAAGACTACAACTCTATGCTTGTTCAGGATGAGCAGTTAATAACTTTCAGCTCCTAGCCTTGACATGTGTCCAGTCTACGCCTCTTTTGATAGATGAATATTTAGCGACTCTGAGTCCTATCTCCTAAAGTGCTCCACTGCGGTCTGCCATTAGATGTCTAATGGCACGTGGACCTCATTTTAAAAGTTGAGGAAGTAAATCACAGCTCTCATCTCCATGTTTGGCGGTAAAGGTGTAATTTGTTCACCTTTTCTAGGGCTCTTTCCATGTTAACGAAGCAGTGCTGTCCTTATAAAGAGGCTAAATAACCTATTGAGTCTCTGAAAGCCGAGGGTGCTTCAGTCAACAGTCACCACAGCAGCACAGCTATACATATATGCAGGTTTCGGGCTGCAGCACCCGTGTCACTGTAGACCTGCTGCTGTCTGCAAGCAGTTTTTCACATACACAAGCTTTGCCTTGGTGTTTGGTAAATGTCAATAAGCATCGTAAAAGAACATAAAATAAAAGCAACTACTGCAAAGGTTAAAATTAAAAAAACTATAAAAATATGTAAAATGTATCGGTTTTAAAATAAAAGAGCCGTACAGTTTGTGGAGATATGCGCAACAATATTGGCGAGGTAATATGCAGAAGTTCAAAGTATGAGGTATGAAGAACATGTGCAATGTACAGAGATAATAGTCCATAAGATGTGCGTTAATGGAACGTGTTACATTGACGTTACATCACCATACCTTCTGGTATCTACCCATGCAGGTAGTTTGGGTTTTACTTGCCCAGGTTTTGAGATATCCACCTCAGAGATTTCTGCAAGCATGCCAACACAATGGAGGTGAATGCAATGTTGCTTGTAGTGCTCACAGCAGTAACATTTTAAAAAGCATCTCCTTCCAGAGACAGCGTTCTCTGGATAATCCACAAACAACAACAAAAAATTGTAGGCACTATTTCTTCTGTAGGGAGTAGTTGCACTGAAAATAGTTCACAGTGAGGTCTGTGGATTGTACAGGGTGGATAAACCAGACATTGTTTTCAGGAAGACACATTGTTGTTGCTGTGAGCACTAAAATACAATTTCATGCAACTCAATTGTATCGGATGGAGACAGAAATGTCAGAGACAAATATCAGAAAATCTGGGCTAACAAAAGCAAAACTATCTGCATGGTCAGATACCACAGATGGTCAGTGATCAAATGTTTTTTGAGTGATTTGGGTGAACTGACCCTGTAAAACATGGCAAGAGTCTCTGAACCAAAGTCAATTCTTTGAGCCGGATCAGCTTTTACTTTGTCTGTGCTGGTTTTCATTGTAAGGCCTGTTGATTCCTGAAACAACATTCATCATTAATGGGGCAAATTACGACGGATCAAGAAAATCTTAAAAGGGGAGCAATAACTTTGCATTGAAGCCAGTTATGTCAAAATGAATTTCTATTTTACCAGTAACCTAATCAAGTCTGCTATATAACTGATATATAATGATGTAACCTTATCAGCAACTATACATTTATAAATATTAAGAAAATGTCCATTACCTGCTTCTTGTCATCTTTAATGATAAAGCCCATAACGGAGCTACCTGTAACTGCAGATATTTGTGAAAAATATTTTTCAGTGATCCTCAGCCTCAGTTAGAATGAAGAGCTGAAACATGAAAGTGACAAACACACAACAAGCAAGTCCATTCTGGATGTAATAAATCTGCAACTATACACTGCACCGCTTCACTGTACACACACACACACACACACACACACACACACACATTCAGCCACTATGACAGTTGTATTAAAATGAATGAGAATCTCCAAACCAATCACTTTATAGCTTTATGGATCATCTGTCAGCTCAGCCATTAGACTGCCAACTTCTTGACATTTACCAACAAATTCATATTTCTTACAACACACCCACATTTGTATGCACTCACACACACACACACACACACAGAAAAGAAAAGGCACACTCAGTCACCCTGTTGGTCCTCACTGTGGTAGAAGTGCACCCACAAACACCCACACAGACACACACTGAACGCTTGTTGACATTTGCTAGCGCTACACATTTGTCTGCCAGGCATTTTCAAATGAGCGACATGAGATAGATCCCTGTGACTTAAGACAGATTGATCCGTTCTCACCATAAAACTTATTTCACAGCCTCCCAAGATGTGCTTCTCCGCGGCGTGCACTGCACACACTTGACACAGACAGATCCAATTTGAGCGTAAAATTTACTCACAGTCTCTTGTTAGCCTCTTGTCTGCAGTGTGTGTGTAAATTAGATTATGTGAGGTTGATAGAACGGTTGAAGGCTGAGCAGGCCAAAACCACTGAACGCTAGTTTGAGAGATTAACAAAACATCACGACTTAGTTATGACACATCTTAAATTAGTCAGGGGAGAAAAGGGAAGAAACTTTTAACCAAATGCCGAACTGTGAAATCAGTCAGCAGAGATCAGCTTTTGTTGAGTGCCACAGAAAATCTGTTTTTCATACACACAACAAGCCATCAAGTTGGGAAAAACCCAGAAGAGTGACGAGAACCTAGTGTTTCTTTAACACATTGGCGCGAAGCCAGGAATCTGTCGTAAACAGTTTGACACTAACTTTTTATTTGTTTACAAGAAAACTGCACATGGTCTAACTGATCAATAATATTTCAGGCCAGAGCACCGACAATGTCGGACCGCGAGGTCCCTATTGAAACTATAGGAATCATTATTAGGGCCCTCGGAGCGAAGGACCTATTGTTCTGTTTATTATTAAGGCCCGAGCAACCGACAACGTCAGGCCAGCGAAGGCCCTATTGATACTGGTATGTTTATTATTTGGGCCCGAGCACTGCACCACTGCATATCAGGACTGGTGAAAAATTTGATATTTTATGGGTCCCATAATTGAGTATGACAAAATGGCTCTCTAACGCCCCCTACAATTTGGACCGGCGACGCCCCTTGGCCAGTGTGTCCGATTGACTTGAAATTCGCCACACATGTCCAGCTCCGCTAGCTCTATAAAAAAGCCAATCAGACCGTTGAACTCCGCCTCCCAAAAATTTCTGCCATTTTGAATTTAGTGAAAAACGCATTTTTGTACAGCATTTGTACTTTAACAAACTCCTCCTACATAATTAATGGGATCAACCTCAAATTTAGTCAGGATGCTCTTCAGACCTTTGTGATTATCAAATTCGTGAGTTTTCATTGAACCTTGACGTGGCGTGTCGGCCATTTTGCCTCATTCGGCATGAATAAGGAAGTTGTTATAACTCCAAGGTACATTATCCAATCTGCTAAAATGTCTTATGCATGATGCTACTTCAAGCTTGAGCACATTTCAACGATAACATTTTTGCATAGTCAGAGCACCACCTACTGGCAAAAGGAAATGTCATATTTTATACTTATATTTATTACTCCTAGCCAGTTAACCAGATCAATTTAAAATTTGGTAAGGACAGCTTTAACACATTGATGATGCATCATCATGGATATTGTGAGTTTTCATTGAATGCTGTTGCCGTGGTAATGCATCATTCGCTATGAAAAAGGAAGCTAATGGTTCAGTAGCTTGGGATGCTCAAAAAGTTATGGAACTTTGTATATGTGTCATAGGTGATGGGATCACATATTTCATATGGGTTTTTTGCTTGGCTGTTTTTAATTGCCTCCATAGCATCCCCTACAGTATTTCAAAAGAGCAGCCCCAGCGCTGCCTTTTACCTACATGTATGAAACTTGGTAGGTATATGTGACCTATGGGGACTTAAAAATAAGTCTCTTGGGACCATGGTACCGGAAGTCAGCCATTTGGATTTTTGTGTCATTTTACAATAGATTTTTGCCGTTTTGTAGTCGCTATACTTTAACAAACTCCTCCTCGGGAATTTGCCTGATTCTCTTCAAATTTAGTCAATACAATCTTAAGACCGTTGTGATTAAAAGTTGTCAAAAGCTTTACGTTTGACAGAGTGGCTTAGCCGTAGCGGGCGGCTACATTACGTGATTCCCCATCAAAAAAGCTGATGTAACTCAGCTGGACTTGTTCCAAACGGTCCCAAACTTCCCATGCTTGAAAACACTCATGGCCTGAGGATGTCTACAAGCTAATATTCACTAATACTCAAAGCAAAAGGAAATCTGCGTTTTCTGACACAGCATTTGATTTACATGACTTGTTACATGACACAATGTGGTTTACACTTCATATAGAGCAACATAATGCATGTTTGCACGTGTTCTGTAGCACCACACAGCGGATAGAGGAAGCGGTGTATTTGCGAAGCATAATTTACAGCGTCACGCGTTCCACGCAGGAAAAAAACACATCACTCGTGTACGCGTTGTCCGGCGGTCGGGAACGTTCTCGGCCACGCTGGCCGGAGTCCCGCTGGCACCCCCCACGTGCGGGACGATGCAAGAGCCCGTTCATCGCTGCTCACAGCTTTAATTTCACTTGTTGTTTGAACTTGATACAGCGAGTTAAAACAAAGAATTCTTTACATTATCAGGTCAAGAAAACTTTCCTTACCTAGTCAAAACAACACACATTTCTGTATTATTGTAGCTCACAGTTTCAAGTTAAACACGTACAAATCAAAAAATATAGCATTTATTTGAATAAATGATACACAAGCTTGAACACTGGGTTCAAGTACATATACCCAATATGTAAAATCCTGTTAAACCATGAACAGTATGTGAACAACACAAAGAGTCCCAAAAAACAGCCTGCTCCAGCAGGGGCTTGAAATGTGCCTTAATTTGTTTACAGGCAATATCTGAGCACTTTGTTTCTGAACCCATGGATTCTTGCTGACCATTGGTCCGGTTTAATGTTCATAATGACTCTCTGAAGGAACTCAAAGGTGTACTTCATATTACGGGGTACTCCAGGTTAAGGCAGTAGTTTGCGCCCATTAACATGGCCAAGCCTGTGGGGACGTCTCTGAGCTTATGTAGGCTGATCTTCTCTGCTACCACAGCCCCAATGAAGACTTCCAAAGAAAATGCATCATGAAGTATGCCTTTGTGTCCAATCAACAGTCTAACCTGCATTCCTTTCATGATCACATCAAGGGTTTCTCCATGAGCCTGAAGATTTATGAAGACATTCACATCTTAACCAACATCTCCAAATTTAAAACACAACTGCCACTCTAATTAATGGACTATAATTTATTTATTTTCCAGTAATTTGAAGACTGAACCTAACAATTAGATTTTCTTCTCTCACTCTGTTTGGTGTGTTGTTTTAGAGTAGGGTTTGTACACACGAGTGAGAGGACTAAAGGTTGTGGCATGGTGTTGTCATACCACAAGACGAATGCTCACACACCAATGCTCATCCTACTTATAATATCGCCAGCTCTGCTACAGTACAGCTACCATTGCCAGCTCAACCAATAGTAATACAGACAGGGAGAAGGCTGAAGGCGAATCTGCCCAGCTCATGAATGCAAAAATGTTAAGAGGAAAATAGTACTAGTTCAATGTTTAGAGAGCCTTTATTATCCCTAAAACAAAAAGCTGACATTGGGTTTCAACTCAATCGAATATCACCGATATCAACGTTAAAACCTTATAACATCACGTTTGTTAAGTTCCGTGATGTTTGTAGATGACAAGCTAGCTAACGTTACCGGCAGCCGCTGCACTATTAACATGAGTTTATAACATCATATGTTTGTTAAAATGATCGGTTAAGTTATGTGATGTTAGTAGATGACAAGCTAGCTAACGTTACCGGGAGCCTCTGCTCTATTAACGAGAGCTTATAACATCACGTTTGTTAAAATGATCGGTTAAGTTACATGATGTTAGTAGCTGACAAGCTAGCTACTACTTCCGGTTTCACTTAGAGCAGTGCTGACTAGTACGACCACAGTCTGATCTGCTGGCCACTGGAGATAATGTGCCTTGCTCAAGGTGGGTACTGCTTTCATCCACCTGGGGATTGAGTTGGCACCTTTCCAGTCACAAGCCTACTTCTCTAACCGCTATTTCTCTATTGCCTCATTTAAGAAATAATCAAATTCCTTTAGACATGTGTTTTGCATCTTGCAAATAATCCAGGCTGTTCTTAAGGTCTTCAAACGGAGAATCTATTCTACTATGTACATTTCATAAAGTTGCTCCAGAGTATATAAACATTTGTATACAACATTGTGTACACATATTTACCTCTTGCAAGATTGTCAGGACAGGAACACCCCCTTCTTCTGGAAAACGGATGTCCGATGGGGTAAATGGCTGCCCAACTGCACCATCAAGGTGGTTTCAAGTAAGATTGTGATGCGCTGGAATTCTGCATTTATCTGTTTTACACAAAAAAAAAGGAAGACAACGAGCACTGTGTAAAGATATATTCACAAATTGACCTCCTGATTGACCGAGACAGTCTTTGATAGCATGGATATTGGTGTACAGTGTGTTCAAGTCGAACATATTCCCGTTAATCTAAGGTAAATGCGCAAAATCAGAACTCTGGAGGTTGTGTGGTTATTTAAACATGGCTATTACTGTAAAAAGACTACTGTCCGCTACCACAGTTATTCACAATATCAACTTTAGAATGTTTATATGTCAGATTTTCTATTCTCAGTTTACTGAAGAGTTATTGTGCACCCAAAGGGCAAAAATCAATTACCACAGCTCTAAGCACAATTATTTTTACTTATTATTGTTATTATTATTATTATTATTATTCGGTAACGTTACAAACATTGAGATTAATTACACGGATAAACTGAACTTGAGTATTTTGCTCCTTTTGTTTTGTGGTGTGAAATAAAACTAACTCTACATTTTGTTTTGTTCTAGCGAGCCAGGAGTTGAGGGGGGAGAACGACGGCCTCTTCACCGGGGACAAACATTCAGCAACCATAGCTTGGAATTAAGACATTAGTCCTTTTGTAATATCTCCATTTTATTGTTGCTGTCACAGAGATGACAGTTGTGACTGTCACCTTTTTCTTTTATTTATTTAAACCCACAATAACACATCCATGTAAATGATTACTATGTGAATTTGTGTATATTCTGCTGTGTAAAATGTGTCAATCTTCTAAGTTTGCATCCTTGTGTTAACATTATTGATAAATGTTTATCTTTTCATCATTTTCTCAATGTGATTTGGACAATTTTGGAGAAAATAATCCTGCAGGGTAGGGTCACTGCCTTGCAAGCAAAAAAAGGGACAACTTATAGAACAAATATAAAATATACGCATATGTGTTAATAAACACGTTTGCTGACATTTGTTTTGCTGCTGTTGTTTTTGTTAACTGTCCTCTGCCTTAGGATTGCAAGTATCCAGACTGTTCGCTACTAGAAAGATTCATTGAGAAATAAATATATATATGTATATATACATTCATGAATATACATGTATATATACATGTATGTATATATGTATGTGTATATACTGTATATATATATATATATATATATATATATATATGTGAATGAAATACAAGTTATTGATGAATACATTATTTTATTTACAAGAACTATAAATTATTTAAAATGTGTTATTTAACATAGCAACTGATTGAATTGTTAACTGATTATTAATTTAGAAAAACTATATTATGAAAAAGAACTATGAATGAATTATTGAATATATGATTGAAAAACTGACTAAAACTAAAACCTTTACTATATATATTATATATATATATATATATATATCTGTATATACAGTACAATCCTTCTGAGCAGGCATTCTAGGCATGGGAGCAGCAAGGAGGGGGCAGCTGGTGACGCAAACAGGAAGTCCTCTGTTTTTTTTTTAAAGCAAAGGTTTTTGATTTGCAGCCAAAATTTCTAGTTTCATAAGCAAAACTAACAAATAATGTATTCTCAGTTTATATATTTTCACTTACAAACTTGATTTTTGATTGCAGTGCGAGAAATTTGCTCTCAAAAAATGTTTTTTGTTTGCGTAATAAAGACACAAATATACCTTCATACTCTCCTCTCTCCCCTCTCTTTGCGCCGCTTTTCTCTTCCTGCTTCTTCTCCATTGTTTCTCTTTAACCCTGCCCTCTCCTTTACCTACAACCAATTACCGCAGGTGGGGCTGAATGATACCTAGAGTAACCAATCAAACAACATAGCTCAAACTGAAAACACTATCAGTGTTTTTTCCTTTTTTAACTGGCATAGTTTAACCCATTGTTTGCCGTCAATATTGTTTAGAGCTCTTTATTTCAACTACTTATTCAACTTTTTACATCCTATTTTATTTAGGACAAAATTATCTTAATACCTAACTTTTACACCAGGGCTACATCGACTTTTTGTATATGTAGGGCCCGAGCAACCGACAACGTCGGCCAGCAAAGGCCCTATTGAAATTCAAATACACATTGTACATCGGGCGCATATTTGGGGTACTTGCCATACTCGAAAACTCCCCAAATTTTGCACACTTGTGTGAATATTTGCACTACATAATTTCCAGTGTCACACAGTCCACGCGGGACAAATATTTTGAACTCCAGACGCGTTGTCTGAAGGTCGAAGACATTCGCCGCCATGTATGCCGGCGTCCCGCCAGTACCCCCGAGGCGCGGGAAGGTGCGAGGGCCCGTACATCGCTGCTTGCAGCTTTTATTGTATTTGTATTTCCTACCATGAAGGTCTAAATGCGGTTTCAAATCCTTCTCCAAACTGTCAGGAATACAATTTGTGTGGAGAAACACTGAATCCTTTATTTTTTGCAATGTTATCCTTAATATTTGCTGGCCTCATTTTTTGTATATTGAGTCTGGAATCAAACTTTTAATTCCCACCATGTGTTAGTGTCCTCGATAGTGGATACTCGTGGATGAAAGAGATCAATAAATAGGGTACAAAAACAAATGTGAGAAATGTGGAGAAAATATCAGCAGTTGCTCAGCTGCTTTGAAAAGTTTGCATGAAATAAAAACTGTGTGACATAGAGCCCCATATCAAACTTTCTGATAGGATCTTTTCACCACTTTCGAACAGCGCACCTAAAGGAGCACGTGAAGGCTTTACCTTTAAGCTAAACTATCACAACTCAGAGAGACACAACACTCAACGGGCCTCTTCCTGATTCCTCTGGTGTCCATGGGAACAGAGGTGAGGTCAGCAGAGGTTGGGACCAATGGAAGCCATGGGACCAAAAGGACGAGGTCATGTGTGAAAGGCACAGGAGGTCAGTCAAAAGTGTCCACACAGACACCCCCCAAATGCTCATACAAAGTAATGAGTATCAGGTATTAATAGAGCTGTATGGACTAGGCCTGGTTTGGGTTAATGAGGCCCCGGTGTTATCAGAGATTCACAGTGATATGACTGTGCTTTGTTACAGAGTAATAAGAATAAGACATGCTTCATTTTGCACAATCACATCTGCTGGATGCTTCTGAAATCTTTCTCTGGTTTATTTATTTTGATTTAGTTCCACAACTTATTGTATTTATTTGCCACAGTATTTTGACATTTATATTTTTATATGCCAATACTTTCTTTTGAATCCTGTATATGGAACCTATAAAAGCTTTTCCAATTAATTCCGCGCCTTAAATTTAGGAAAAAGAAGGCCCCGATACTGAATCAGTACTTGGTATTGGCACATACTCTAAGTTGAGGTCCATGTGACCAAAAATCTGTCAAGTGGGTCTAAACAGTTTCGTTGGTCGCACCAGTATGCCTGACATATGCCAAATGCACGATAATTATTGTATTTGAGCAATGATAATGCCTTTTGTACAATGTGCGATCAATAATGTATGATAATTTTACCTTACTCTGCACCGTCTCATTTTAATTAATTTCCAGATGAATGTTACATCTGTGTTTAGTACATCTTCTCACGAGACATCTTTTTTGTAGGCTACAAGTGTGACACGTGTGCACAGGTTCTCAACGCTCATTTGACTGTTTGCCTAGTCATGTACAGTATTTGAATAGCTTAGCTTTTGGCTAACTGTTTTCATGTAGAATATGAACAGGCTTCTGGTTGACTTGCTTTAAAAAAACAACCCAAAACACACTGATGTGGGTAGATTTGTAGGCGTTTCAATAAATCGTCTAAATACATGTGTAAAATTACACATTGACGCATATTTGTTCTCATGGTTATGACTCACCTATGATAATTTCCCACAAAACGCAAATTTTAAGCCTCTGGTATGATAGTTAAACATTTCCCATCTGGCAACGCTGCATTTAGATCCGTCTGTGTGTGTGTAGGCTGTGTGAACCGTGCCCTGTAGGCTACTCCTCCTCGAGAAACATCGTAAAACATTTATCTGCACCATTATTACTGTTATCAATTATCTGACATAAACGGAACGCTTGAAATGAACTACTGCAGTGCCAAAAAGACAAAGGGAAAAATTATGGGTGCGCATACATTTTGTGCTGGTGCACCTAAATAGAAAAGGTAGGCTCACCGGTGCAACCAATGTAAAAAGTTAGTCTGGAGCCATGCTTCAGAATCAGAGTCATGAGAGAGAAAGTTGGATCAGTGACATCCCTGCAGATCTCAGCAAACACTTTGGTGAGTACATTATCATACAGGCCGAAACTACAAAAATAACACATGATATGAACTGCAAAGGACAAATATTTTTGGATGCTCAGTTCTCACTTCATGCTACGTAAAAAGATTTGTGTTATTTCACCCAGTGCATCCTTTTTTTTTTACCCATCAGTCAGGGTCTAAATCTGGAAGTATTGGGTACATACATCTATTCCCACCAGTGTTCAAGGTAACATGGGAGGTTGCTCCATTTAAAATACTCACACACACAATGTCAGAGCATGTACGGCCACACATCGTAATGGCGAACCTTCACACAGTCGTAGTCACTGCTGGATGTTCACGCACACATCTACTGCACAAGGTTGCTGTAAAGCTGTAAAGTCACATCAGCATGCAGGGACATGCTGCACGCGTGTTGCCTGTAAAGCACTTTGGGACATGTTCTCTGATCCATGACAGAATGAAGCGCTGAGTGGGAGGGAGGACTAGAGCAGGAGAAAAAGGGCTGCAGACAAAGAGTTTGTGTGTGGTATGCATGTGGTATGCATGTGTGTGTCTGACTGTTCCTCTGTGCGGGCAAATCCAGTCTCACAAGCCGTTGTGATTGATGCAGCTTCACTGTAAATTAAATGTGATGTGGTCAAAATGTTAAAGTGTATCAGTGTACTGCCACTCTTTCATTTGTTGAGCTGAGAGATGAAGGCACACCGCTCTCTAAGGGCCAAAAAGGAGCATTTGTCATGAATAAAAAGCAACCTTCATAAGATCTTTGATTTGTTCAAATACTTAAAGCTTCTATAATCAATATTTTTTACATAAAAAAAAAAACAGATCAACCTGGCTCTGCAGTACATAGTGTTCTTTCCATCTTTTGTCTCATTGTTTTGGTTTTACAGCCTGAAATCTTACAGTTTTGGATCACTTTTACTGCACTCATCAGTGTAGTTTTAGGCAGCAGCAGGCAGCTGTTTTCCGCAAAAATCTTTAAAACCACTGTACACAGCAGACGGACAAAGTTAGTAACTAGTGGAACATTTAGCAGCTACATAGCCAGATAGTTTCCCAAATAAGTTGGTGAAAAGTGAAAAAAAAAGAGTTCTAATTACAAGTTGGGTGCTATTTACAAGTTAGAAACTGGTAATGACAATAACTTATGAAAGTAGTATTAGCATATCTTCTCACAGATATGAAGCTCACTTTCCTGTCTGTTTCTTGAGGCGCAAAATGGAAATCATGAAACGTATCAGTTCATCGGGGTCTGGCTTTAGTGCATAGTGTGACCATCCCAAATGTCACATTCTAAAGATAATTAACACTGATTTTCCTACATTTTTGAAACATTACCATGTAGCCAATTAATTAACGGTTTGGCACAGTTCCAGGGCCACAACCCACAGGGACAAGATCAACTCAATCAATTAAAAACACACACACAAAACAGGCAACATGGAGCTTATTTTGTTTGTAAAACTGAGTCCAATGAATGAATTAAAATAAAGGTCAGCGGTGAAAGTCGAGGTGCTGCTTCTGCCGTTATTGGTGGCACTTGGTTGTGTAAGTGCACACGTGTGTGTGTGTGTGTGTGTGTGTGTGTGTGTGTGTGTGTGTGTGTGTGTGTGTGCGTGTGTCATCAGGGGGAAAAAAAACATGAGACAGACCCCTGGAGCAGCTGTTGTCCCGAGTTTGCCCAATGCCCAAACACACACACACTCATTGAGACACAGACAGACACAATCACAGATATGCAGTATTTTATTCTGCTTGCACACACACTTACACATGCTTGCAGTACTTTCTTTACCAAACTCTACTCTGTTCTTTTGCGTTTTTCGATTGTGCGGTCTAAGCTAAAGTCAACACAAACATACTCACACAATGATCGTTGTTAGGCTTATGCAACCTCACAGAAAGCCCGAATCAAAGGATTCATTTACGAAAAGATGTAAAAATCTTCAGTGATGTTTAGGGTGAGAGCCGACATGGAGGTACAGAAAAAAGTGTTGGTGTGTTTAGGGAGCGCGGACGTCATTTAGGGTTCTAATCAGGGGCCATGACTCCTCCAGACAGCTCTGTGCATAAATTCAAACCATCCCTCTCCACATCTGCTCTCAACTCTGATCTGACCCACACTCACTTCCACTACAGCTCATTAGAAATCCTCACGGGACTGTGCTTAAATACGTCTTCTTGAGAACCTCAGCTACCTCTCAGTTGCCTCAAACACGTCCACCAGATGTCTTTTTCTACAGTATAAATATTTGGCTCATTTCATCCCTCTTTAACCCTCGCCTCTCTGCTTCACCATGTCTCTGATGCTGCTTTCTATCTCTGGTCGTCTCCCTGGAGGTCAGTCGGACAGATGCGCAGCCTTGTCCTCCAAACACACACACAAAAACACATTTCTGACCTAATTTCTCCAAGGAGGCCAGTTTAACAGAGCTTGTGAAAAGACAACAGCTGTACAGTACAAATAGACACAAAGGAAGACAGGGATGTCGTTGTTTGGGTTTCTCGAGATTTGCATAGTGACAAAAACAGCAGTTGAATTCTTCACAATACTCCATTCATTAAGACTGCAAATAATAATTTTCATCGCCGAATAGTGTTTATTTTCTGTAAAATGCCAAAAAATAGCAAAAAATTGTCATTGTAATATACCAGAGTTAAAGGTGATGTTTTAAAATTGATTTTTTTGTCTGACCATTCGTCTAAAACCCAAAGATATTTAGTTTAAAATCATCAAAAGCAAAAAAAAAAAAAACACATTTGAGAAGCTGTGTCCAGAGAATGAATGCCATTTTTGCTTAAATAATAAATAATCAAAATACTTGTCAATTAATTTTCTGTTAATCGACTAATTGTTTTTGCACTAAAATACATAACTGTGTGTACATGTGTGGTGGTGTACTATCATCCAAAAACTGAGTGTCCACATACCCAAAGCATGAGTTGGGAAATCATCTGAACCGGAAACATCAGGCTAATCCAAGTAGCTGTTTGAGTTTCTTAAAAAGCTAGCAGTTTTTATTTTTTGTTGCAAAACCTTTGGTTCAAAAGTCCAGAATAAACTTTCACACTGTAACCAGAAGTGTTTTCTTTATTGTTTGTCCATTGTTTTTACCTCATAGACAAAAACCATCTTCATCTATTTGTCAAAGAAGTGTCTCAGTACAACTGCAGTACAAGTACACGGTGCAAAGAACCTGATATGTATGTACCAAGTGTGTGGTACCCATAACACGAGAAACATGCATTAAAATGCCCACAGAAATTATACATACACACAAGTTATTATGGGCTTACAATATTATCTGTAAAAGCATTTGGTGCAATCAAGTCTGGGAGATTTTCAGACCTGAGGACAGAGAGGCCATGAGAGGCTCGACACAACCTCACTGGGAGTTCAACAACAGACTCTTCATCACATCACAGTAAATTCATAATTTGGCATGAAATTCAAGTTATTTTGATTTACAGAAAGTTTGTTTTTGGTTCACATCAAACCCAATGACAAGCTGTCAAATTGCATTCACTGCATCCAGCTGTTGAAATAACTCCTATTCCTCTATTTCTTATTACCGTATTTTCCGCACTATAAGGCGCACCGGATTATAAGGCGCACCTTCAATGAATGGCCTATTTTAGAACTGTTTTTATATATAGGGCGCACCGGATTATAAGGCGCATAGAATAGAGTAGGAGTAAGCACAGTACCGGTGTTTACCGCTATTACTTCGGCGACGCCCCTGACTACGGTAGCCGTAATGCTGCAAGCGGTGCGGCTTTGTAGTTTACCAGTCATACTGAAACATTTTGACAGAGCGCCGTGTACAACCAGTATGGATCAACCAATTAACCAATTGATCTATATATAAGGCGCTCCGGATTACAAGGCGCACTGTCGTTTTTTGAGAAAATTAAAGGCTTTTAAGTGCGCCTTATAGTGCGGAAAATACGGTATATGTTATTTTGAGTATTTGTTTCCAAATGTCTGTGTTTCAAAAGATGCATCACTGGTTTCATAAGCAACATAGACACTGAGCGGATCTGTTCAAATTATTAAAACGTTCTGGATAGTGGAAGTGCAAAATAGCCACAAAATCTTTGTAGATATGGGCTGATATCAAGTAAGACAAAAAGATAATAAAATGCAACTAAAAAGTACTGATTTAATGTGAACTATTACCAACAGAGCTAATAAAAGTAAATCATTGCACTACAGTCAAATAAAATGATGTATCTTCTATTTCTACTATGTTTACTTCTTCTGGAAGACTTCCTTTGGTTTTTCATGAATTTTATGGGCCTAAATTTGAATATAAACCATTTTCAAAGTCAACTTTCAACATGGCCTCGACAGCATCCATCGTCTTTCTTTAGGATTTTGGTTGGTTTCGTTCAAAACAAACATGCTTCAATCATTTTTCATCTAAGGCCTCTGCCAGACTGAGACCGGTGTTGATGGAGGTGTTTGAGTGTGAATGTGAGAAGAAAAAAAACAAAAAAAACAAGGAGAAAGTGTCTTTAGTACGCCAAGAGCCAGGGGCAGGAATTAAATCCTCATTATGATCTGGCAAAGCCACCCCTCTCTCCCTGTATGAGTGTGTGTGTGTGTGTGTGTGTGTGTGTGTGTTTGTGTGTTTGTGTGTGTGTGTGTGTGTGTGTGTATAGGTCTACACGGCACTGATAATACAACTGCACAGTAGCATCTTGACTTATGTTTGAAGATCACAGACCCTGGTCTTAGGCAGCCAAACAAGAGTAAGCACAGAATACATGCAAAAAATTATATTTTTAAATTAATTAAAGATTTTTCTTTGTAAATCAATTTCCAAGATGCAAATTTACATGCAACCACTTTAAAAGTACAGCCAGTAGTAAGAATATTAACTTCACTGCAGAATGAGTTGTTTGTGTAATGAGAGTGCTGACCATGCACCAAAAGATTGTAAATGATCCCCTTAAAATGTCATTTGTTTATTTATCTTAACCTAAGAAGTGAGCTGGCACAAGGAATAGTCTGATAATTTGGGAACTATGCTTTCTTGCTGAGTTGAGAAGATGAATTCGTACAACCAAACTGTGACTGGTATCCATCTTCTCATCTAACACTTGGCAAGACAGCAATTAAGCATCTTTCTTTAACTTCTAGTCTGATTCATGATGACTGACCAGATACAGTATTTCATTTGTAAAATAACTGGATCCCCTTTTAAAAAATACAAACCCTCAGACTGGCGATTATAAACCATAATAACCATAATTGTTTACAGCCCCACATATTCGTTTTAAATACACATTCAGAAAATCCAATTAAATCTAACCAATACATGAATAGCCAATCAGATTGTTGCTCTTCAAATAAATTAGACTGTCGACAATATATATATATATATATATATATATATATATAACAATGCACTTTGAGCACCACAGCAAAACACTAAAATAACAAAGAGAATGCCCAGCGAGTTAAAAGGGGGAAAAAAGAAATGAACTGACCTGTGACTTAAGCACATTTTCTCTCAAGCACGCGCACACGCACACACACACACACACACACACACACACACACACACACACACACACACACACACACTCACACTCACACACACACTCACTCTCTCACACACTTAATGCATTTAATCACATCGGACACGCACGCATGTCATGTTTTACATGACGTACAGTTTGTCGGACTGAAAAGTGGAACATGCAGAGGCGTTTTTTTAAACAAACACCACAGGTTACTGACTGACCACATGTCTGAACTGGCTCGCAGGCCAGCAGACTACCTGAGTTACACGCCATTGATTGATTTATTGACTCCCTAATAGAATGACAGCTATTGGCATTTTCTGAAGAATGCCTGAAACCAACTACTTAATGGGGCGATCCACTGTTTTGTTCACTACTCAGCTCCGCAAATCCTTCCCAGATCGCCCCGAGGCTTGAAATGTGACTTTCTGGTGGCTTTTCTCTCTTACTACTGCAGTCTGTACACAACAAAGCACATACCGGTTGACTTCATGAACTACAGAGCGACTAAAATCAACGAGGTAAACTTCACATCCAGACTGACTGTGCAAACATGCCAGGCATCTATATCTGATGACGGAGAGAAGAGAAGGGTTCAGACTCAGGTGAATTTGTGTTAACAGAAGCAACTCAGCAACATGCTAGTAAAAAGCTGATAAATATTTCAAAATATAAGTCGGCACACAGAGCATGCATTGCTCTTTGGAGAACCCCCCCGTGCCCTGTACATATGTATCCCAGTTGGAAACCGTCTGTTTTATCAACATTCACTATTCAGGCGCTAAAGCTCAGTGATTACGTTTGGTTCAACAATATCTACATGGTGTGTGAGAAATAAAAACACAATTTCTTTTATCACATATGTTAAAATAATCGCTGTAAAATGCTGAAGAGAAATATGATGTAGAAGAAGAACTGAGTCCATGTCCTGTAGTTCTGTAGACGGCTGTTCAGAGTGGATGTTAGCGCAACCCTGCTAAATATTTTAACAATGTAAAAGTACTGGTGTATTCTGCATATTCATTCAGCAGCGGTAGGCCACAACATCTAGAAAACTGACACAGAAAATATTGAAGAATGATATATTAAAAGAAATATGTATTTCAGTGCCTCCTACATCTGATGCCTCAATGCATCTGCAAAAGCCCCACTGTGTGCATTGACTGCAGAGTGCTAACTGTGTGTAATGTTCAAATTTTGGGCAGCAGAAAGCTCTACTGTTAATGTAACTTGCTGACACCTGTAGTAAAGCAATTAATACAAGTGGCTTAAAGGCAAAATCTCTCCCGCCATCTTTCCCATTTCTCTCCCGCTCTCCTTCTTCACTCATAACTGGAAGCTTTCAGCAGAAAACACCGCTCTTTAATAATTTGTATTCATGTGTCATCGCACTGGCTACGGGCACTTTTTAGCTCTCAGATACGGCTGCAGATCCAACAAGCTCACTAAAACACCATCAACAGAAATACAGCGAGACAAGCATGACCGTCTCAAAACAACTTATCAGCAAAATAATCAGCGAACAGCAAACGCACAGACACGTGTAAAATGTTACACCAATGGTACCGTGAGAGCAACAGCCTGCAAATACCAAGATGTGTTAGTGTCTTGCATGCATGGATGGATAATGAGACAATGGGCCCCTGGGCGAAAACATGTTAAAGCCCGCCACACCTCCTACATAAGAGTAGATGCCCCAGACTGAGGGACACAAAACGATTGCAAACCACGCTTTCACATCTCTCTTTGGTCATTTTGCATGTCTGTAGTTGTTTTTGGACTCTTTGTGGTGGTTTGATTGTCTTTTCAAAAGGAAATGTTAGCAGTGACTCCACACAAGCGGCTCTGGCCCAGGGGACCAAGAGGTCAGAGGCTCGTTCAGTTACTCATCCATGCTCGCATGTGGGGAGGAGTTTTGGGATACATCCCGAGGCTGGCTAGTGGCAAACATATGTTCATAATGGTTGTGTAGCAACAACCTGTTTGGCACCAAGATGACTGACCTATTCCTGCTTTTCTCCAAGGTTTCCTCTCAGCAGGAGAGAGGAGCTTCAAGTCTTCGACGCCTTTGTTCGTCTATGTAAGTTGTTATATTGTTTAAGAGCAGATGTGTGTCTGCTGTCACCGTGTGTTAGTGTGTGTGTCTAACAGTCTAAATTCTCCACTGCCACGTCAGAACAGTTGTAGTAACACCTCGGGTCCCCAGTCCATAGCTGTCTGAGCCACGGCGAACACGGCCGCCCCGAGCGTCGCGGACAGCCCCCACACTGCCATCTTCACCATCCGGTTCCCCTTCCCCCACAGCTGGCCTCGGTCCCGGGGCAAAGCCGCTTCCTGACCTGAGGTTCGAGAGGCTACGAGCACAGAACAAGGAGGAGGGGTCAGACAGTGAGGAGCGGACACTTGGAGAGGTCACAAGAAGTCATAACACTGGAAGCTGAACCAAAAGGAGGATCAAGCTGCATTATGTTGCAGGGATTGAAAAGAAAAGGAATGTCAAAACGCAAGGAGTAGAGACAAGGAGGGGGCAAAAGTATTAAACAACCAATTCTGCTCCATGGTTTTAGCTCAGCAGCACTCTCACTTTAATTAACTAGAGGCCCAAATAGTTATGAACTCCACCCTCATCAGCCAGCATTCATCTCTTGTTTAACATTTAGACAGCAGGTTGTCTCTAACGGACTCCCATTCATTGTCTGCCACAGTGAAATTAGGAGGTGCTCTTTCTGTGCGTTATGCACTTCATCTTGGATGCCGCTAATTGAATTTTGATGAAACTGCAGGGAATAATGTGCATCAATTTCAATATTACATTGTTTGGCCTGAGGGGAATGTTAAAGCATATTTTTGATTGCATGTACATCACAGACAATATGTCAGATGCCACTGATCACATTCTCACAAAACCAATGGGAATAAAGCATCTCTTTGTTCTGTTCTGGCATATCTAAAGCTGCACTTGATTGGTCTGATGGGGGTGCTACATCATTTGTTTACTTGTTATTGATTGGCCCAAAGGGTGGGCAGCATTAGTGGGAGATGACATATTTATTGCCTTGTTCTGAAGAGTTGTGTTCAAGGCACCAAAAAAACAACAACTGTGGATCCATCAAAGAATTTTTGATATTCGCGTTGAAATGTTTGTTCTTATGATCTCAAAGTCGATATTCATTTTTTTTCCCTCCGACTTCAAAGAGCATCTAACAAAATTTCACTTTTACGTCAATCATCTGCACGTGTGTCTGTACTGTATGTATGTGTGCAATCCTTCTTCAGAGTCAGTAATAAGATTACAGTTACTATTTTTACCGTGTCTGGAGTGGGAGGAGCCCTGGGTCTTGGTGAGGCGTTGGAGAACAGAGTCAGGCCTCTGGTGGAGGGTGGAGAACTGAAATGCCTGGAAGGTGCTGATGGACAGACTGGAGACAGAAAACGGAGGAAGAGAAGGATGGGAAGAGGAAGGGAGAGTTAGTCGGTGATGGAGAGCAGAGTCAGATCTAAGGTGAAGCATGGACAGCTGGAATGACATGATGAACATGACATGAGGGATCAGCTGATGGATAAAGACAGGTGAAGGGAATTTTAGAGATCTGCCAGCTCAGTAGCTTTGGAATATAGGAAGCCATGGGAGAAATGCATTATGGGCCAGCTTTTAGTCAAGGCCTTGTGTCAGTGATGTCACTTCCTCTCCTGAACAATGACTGTTAATAACACTGAAGGACCAAGAGAGGGAGACTGATTGTAAGGCTATGGATACACTGGGAGAAGGTGTAGTTGTGTTTCCTCATCAATAACAAAACACACACACACACACGCGCACGCACACGCACACGCACACGCGCACGCGCACGCGCACACACACACACACACACACACACACACACACACAGGCCTGTCTATGGCAGCAGCACCACTGGAACTGGATGTGTTTTTAGTGCATCCCCTCTTGGTTACTGAGGGAACTTACATCACACTCAAATATTAACTTTTATATTAATGTTACGTGTTCTGATGAAATTATTGAGAACAGAAAGCGCAGGTGCAATTAGTCAAGTAATTGATTAGTTGATTGACAGAACACTTATAGACAAAAATGTTGACAATTGACTGATCATCAAGCCATGTATTGCCAAATATAGTTTTTTGTTCTAATCAAGTCATTTAAAGACAATATATTTCTTTACATATACTTTTTTTAATAACTTTGTGATGTTTTGTAGACTAATCATTTGATTCATTAATCAGTATATGATTTACTGGAGCGAGTCATTGGTTACAGTGCACGCACGGCATCTAAACACAACGTCCCCGGTTAGATTCCAGACCTTTGTTGCATGCCATACGTCCCTCTCGCTCCCTATTGCCAGTCTGCCTCTACACTTACAGTCTAATAAAAGGCAAAATATACAAAATAAAAATAGTCGTAAAAACATGATCATTTACTGATTAAGTTATGATGAAAATAACCAATATTTGCAGCACTTGACACACAACAGTTTGAGTATGTTTTGTGCATTGTATTTCTATAGCACAGTTGGCTTTACACCTTCCATCCTTAAAGTACAGCTCCAACATATATTAAATTGATAACAATTTTAATTATGACTGAAGTATGACCCAGCATGACGCCTCATTTAGCTAATGTGAATATATAGTTATCATTATAATCTTTCACCATTTTGTGAAACACAAAATGGCGAATTATCACCTCTTGCGAGGCTGCAGCGCTGCCCGCTTGGCCAGTAGAGATGGAGGGTACTGGTCCAACAGGTCCTGGGCCTGGCCGATCAAAAGTTCGTATGGGAGGTCCTGGGGTATGCGTGAGAGGAGGTGGTGGACCATGGCCATGTCACACTCTGTCTTCTTCACCTCCTTCTCTCTGTGCAGCACAATCTGAAGAGGAGAGGAGGGGTTAAAACACACTAAAGCTGTGATAAGATTCTACACACTGTACACTGGGAAGCTTCAGTGATACTAGTGAGGCAGAATGATCACTCAGCAGTGAAATAGGCAGATGAAGGGTTAACCGCCCATGCTGTGCGCTGTTCTCAGCCTTGGAGGAAACATGAACTACATTCTGCTTTGTTGTTTCACACACTTCAAAACAGAACTCTCCCTCTGCCCAGCCAGCCAGCCAGCCAGCCAGCCAGCCAGCCAGCCAGCCAGCCCCCCCCCCCCCTTTGTTTAAAAAGGCCTATTCCCACTCAATTAAAACACCTAACAACAGGATGCATTCACACAACATATCATTTTTCCACAAACACACCTGCACATACACATGTTCCAGCAGTAAACATTTCTACCAAAACAGTTGGTGTTTTGCACCCAGAGGAGCAAGAGGGGGAGGGGAGTCACAAGTATAAAAATGATTTTCCTTTGTAATGTCTTTCTCCTTCTCAGTCAAACATCAGTCAGCTCTCCTCGTCATTCTGTTTCCTGATGCAGTCCTCGTCCTTCTCCCTTTCTTTCCTCTTTTATCTCTCCCGCTATACCTCCTCCTTCACACTCTCTCTCATCTGTTCATTAGGAGGTATCTAATTAAGTAGTCTAGTGACTTCACAGTACTCTGCCTCACTGTATGCATGAGTATATGAGAGTGAGTGTGTGTGTGTGTGTGTGTGTGTGTGTGTGTGTGTGTGTGTGTGTGCGTGTGTGCGTGTGCGTGTTTGGCAGCATGTATTCACATGTGAGCGTCCTGGATTACTGACAAAACAAAGTCACTGCCTCTTGTTCATTTCCTGTTGGCTTCTACGCCTTCTCACCGTAGCGGCGAGATAGATGGGCATCAGCGGGTGCGACGCCAGGAAGAAGTCGTAGAGCCTCATGGTGTGTTTGAAGTCTGACAGCACGTGGCCATACCACGTGATGAGCCAGGAGAGTGCGAAGATGGTTCCCACCTCCGCTCTGTAAGAAACGGCAAATTTATAAAAGGATGTCAACATAAACAGAGGAACACACAGACCGGACTTTAAATGTTTTCTTTTTTTTTTTTTAATCTAACCTTTATCTAAGCAGAAAATCTTAACTGAGATCAACAATCTCCTTCACAAGAGGCCAATATGCAACAGTGAGTTACAGACTAACAGAAAATAAAACACAAAATATGCTACAATAGCAGAATTAAATGAAAAGGCAGTTATAAAATAAAATAAAATAAAATACAGTTTAGAAGTACATTACAGTCATTTAGCAGACGCTTTCATCCAAAGCGACTTACAATTCAGTATCTATCTACACACCACAAACGCAGCTACGGGAGCAATTTTGGGGTTAAGTGTCTTGCTCAAGGACACATTGACATGAGACTAGCAGAGCAGGGGATTGAACCACCGACCCTCTGATTGAAAGGCGCCCATGCTCTCCACTTAGCCACGGTCACCCCGTAATATGTAATATGAAAACATATGGGCAGATTATATGTTTTTTCCTATCTTCTAGGCAGCTAGTGGTTTCATCACATCACAATCTATCACAGTGCAAATCCCTCCGAGTTGACTTTCATACTGTAATAGAAATGAATGGAAACCAATGGCTGCGTGGAAGGCAGGAAATTACTTTGAAAACTAATGGTACGCCTGGCGGTGTGCAGTACTGTACAGTATAAGCAACCGAAGGATATTATAAACAAACTTATAACCCGGCTCATTAATCTTACTATTAAAATGCATTCAATGTAATACCAGTGTACCACTATGATTTTGAGACTATGTAATTAATAAAGAAATGCATTCAGTATAATACTCCATTGTACCAGGAATTTAAAACTATAATGTAATTAATAAAGAAATGCATGCAGTGTAATACTTGATGGTACCGCCACGTTCATTGGCGGAGAGACATTCAAAATGACAAGTTACATTGAACGCATAATTCAGTGTAAAACCCCATGGCACCGCCATATGGTTTAAGAGAAAACTCATAATATCCAGTTACAATGAATGCACCGAAGACATCACGTGCCCAGGGGCGTGGACACTGCCTTCCGCACCAACTTTAATCCTATCATCAAGAAGAGCTCCAATGGGATGAAATCGCACCTTTTCAGTTTGTGTATACAGTTGTGGTCAAAAGTTTACATACACTTGTAAAGAACATAATGTCATGGCTCTCTTGAGTTTCCACGTTATTTCTACAACTCTGATTTTTCTCTGATAGAGTGATTGGAACAGATACTTCTTTGTCACAAAAAACATTCATGAAGTTTGGTTCTTTCATGACTTTATTATGGGTTAACAGAAAAAGTGACAAAATCTGCTGGGTCAAAAATATACATACAGCAACATGAATTAGCAATTTTGGTGACTTAGAAAGTTGTGTCAATGAAATGAGCTTCATAGCATGGCCTCTTAACTTCTTGTGAGTGATTATGAGTGACTACAGCTGGTGACTTCTCTGAGGCCATTTAAATAGGGCTCATTGGATACAAACGCCCACAAACGCTACAATGGGAAAGTCAAAGGAGCTCAGCATGGATCTGAAAAAGCGAATCATTGACTTAAACAAGTCAGGAAAGTCACTTGGAGCCATTTCAAAGCAGCTGCAGGTCCCAAGAGCAACAGTGCAAACAATTGTTTGTAAGTATAAAGTGCATGGCACTGTTTTGTCACTGCCACGATCAGGAAGAAAACGCAAGCTATCACCTGCTGCTGAGAGAAAATTGGTCAGGAGGGTGAAGAGTCAACCGAGAACCACCAAAAAGCAGATCTGCCAAGAATTAGAAGCTGCTGGAACACAGGTGTCAGTGTCCACAGTCAAGCGTGTTTTGCATCTCCATGGACTGAGAGGATGCCGTGCAAGAAGGAAGCCCTTGCTCCAAAAGCGGCACCTTAAGGCTCGACTGAAGTTTGCTGCTGATCACATGGACAAAGATAAGACCTTCTGGAGGAAAGTTCTGTGGTCAGACGAAACAAAAATCGAGCTGTTTGGCCACAATGCCCAGCAATATGTTTGGAGGAGAAAAGGTGAGGCCTTTAACCCCAAGAACACCATGCCTACCGTCAAGCACGGTAGTGGTAGTATTATGCTGTGGGGCTGTTTTGCTGCCAATGGAACTGGTGCTTTACAGAGAGTAAATGGGATAATGAAGAAGGAGGATTACCTTCAAATTCTTCAAGATAACCTAAAATCATCAGCCCGAAGGTTGGGTCTTGGCCGCAGTTGGGTGTTCCAACAGCACAATGACCCCAAACACACATCAAAAGTGGTAATGGAATGGCTAAATCAGGCTAGAATTAGGGTTTTAGAATGGCCTTCCCAAAGTCCTGACTTAAATCCCATTGAGAACATGTGGACAATGCTGAAGAAACAAGTCCATGTCAGAAAGCCATCAAATTTAACTGAACTGCACCAATTCTGTCAAGAGGAGTGGTCAAAGATTCAACGAGAAGCTTGCCAGAAGCTTGTGGATGGCTACCAAAAGCGCCTAATTGAAGTGAAAATGGCCAAGGGACATGTAACCAAATATTAGCACTGCTGTATGTATATTTTTGACCCAGCAGATTTGATCACTTTTTCTGTTAACCCATAATAAAGTCATGAAAGAACCAAACTTCATGAATGTTTTTTGTGACAAAGAAGTATCTGTTCCAATCACTCTATCAGAGAAAAATTAGAGTTGTAGAAATAACTGGAAACTCAAGAGAGCCATGACATTATGTTCTTTACAAATGTATGTAAACTTTTGACCACAAATGTATATACCTGTGTTTGTACTCTGTTCGGGATTCGCGGGTGGAGCAAGAGACAGTCTAACTGCTCAGCAGCTTGTGGATTGCAGAAGCCGGCGAATCCTCAGCTGAGGCTATGTACTCTCTATTCACAACGCTTTTTTACTTTATTAAATACGCTTTATTATAACTTTTGATCCAAGACGTCCGTTGTTCCTCCGGGAGTTCTTCATGAGACACAACACAACTCTTAGTCTGTCGGGTAAAATATAAACACCAAAAGCACTGGTATGATCCGGCCAACCATAGCTAAAAAAAAATAGTTCGACAGGTTCTCACGAGAGAACGAATAGAAAAATAATGGTCTGACACCCTGACTATTAATCCCTAGTATGGTTCAAACCCCACATATGCTGAATTCAATGGTTCTCAAAATGCATCTTGATAGTGGTTATTTTTTGTTGAACCCTGATGATTTGTTTGAAAGATTTTCTCATGACCACAGCAATTTCTTTCGATGTGGAAGAAAAATAAATTGTATTTATCTTCACATACTGTTTATAACCCTCCTGTGCTTTTCCCCTGTCTTTCTTTGCCGTGTGCAGACATAAATAGACAGTTATTTTTGACAGAGTCTGAAGTAAATTGGATACTCTTAGAGGTTTGTTGATAAATATTAGATAGGAACATTCAGGGAGGAAGAAGAATAAGTACAAGAGGAAGGCAGTGACAAGCGAACAGGAGTGGGTGGAGTGATGGACAGGGGGAGGGGTAAAGAGAGGGAGCAAAGGGCAGGGAGCATGTGTGACGAGAGGGACATAAAAGAGATCAAATGAAGTGGGCGGGAGAAGAGGGATAGAAGAAAGGAGGAAAAGATAAGAAGGCAGGTAAGTGGAAGTGCTTCCCAAGTGCGTTCCAAACTTTGAAGTCAGGTGTTGTTTATCCTACTGTTTTTTCTGCCAGGGAAATGTCTTGTTTTTTGGGCTTTTTCTATTTGTGTGAGCTTGTATTTGAGTAGAGACGGGTAATTTGCAAATATGGAAGTTGCCAGCACAGCATCAATTATGAACGGGCAACAAGATGGCGAAGGCACTATACACGCGCACACGCATGCACACACACACACACACACACACACACACACACACACACACACAAACACCTCGAGGACAATTTATTGACTCAGAACATCCCAAATCCCATCCTCACTACACACCCCATATTCACTTACAGTAACTGGTTGTATCGTAAAATACTTTTGTGTTGTTGCTTCAATTAACTGCAAGAAGATAATGAATCATTTTTGGATGATTACATTTCACAAATAAAGGTAAATGTGGTGCACACCTTGGTGGGACAGAGAATCCTCTGAAACGGCTGTTGGACCATCTGACACAGGAACTCCCCAATGAGACCACTACTGATGCATTTTCAATTGAGCTCCAACTCACAAACAAAACACTCAAATATGTGTCTCTCTGTGACGCTCACAGGTGAAAATCAAAACTTTAGTGCCCTCTAGTGGAATTTACTTACATTACTTCAAAAGCAACTTAAAATAATACTTTGAAATCAGTTACTGAAGACAAAAACAAGGCAATTTTTGTAAATTGTAAGAAAATCATTGGATTAAAAAAAAAGTAATGTAATCTGATTACTTTCGATTACTTTTGGATTACTTCAAATTGAAAATTTGGATTGAAAATATTGCACCTTTTACTAAAAAAAATGGACGTAGCCACAAAAATCAGTTTGATCTCAAAACATTTCAGCTATTAAAGTCCATTTCTCATCTCATCTCATCTTCAACCGCTTATCCGGGATCGGGTCGCGGGGGCAACAGCTCCAGCAGGGGACCCCAAACTTCCCTTTCCCGAGCCACATCAGCCAGCTCTGACTGG
>NW_027176329.1:9471140-9506140 GCF_023349555.1 Cebidichthys violaceus | reverse complement strand
ATCCTGCATGAGCTTTCCTCGGCCATTTCCCCATCGAGTCCCACATGCCTCCTGACACTAATGTCTTCATGATTCTCGTCACAGTATTCCACTGGGCACATGCCAGTAATCTTCATGTGTGAAATTAGCTTAGCAGGGAGTGATGAAGGTCACCATCTACGGATAAATGCATACCATCTAATGGTGGAACAGCGAGCGGCAGTGGGAGGAGCAATCCCACTTGGGAAAACACATCCTGTGGCCCTTTGCTCTCGTGCTAATGGAGGCAATAAAACTCTCACGACTTTCTAGATTTCTTGAAATACAGGCATGTCAAGGCACATTGTGAAGGAAAGCTATCATTGGGTGAAAACCTCATATCTACTGGGCAAACCGTAACACCCAGTGTCTTGAGTTCCATCAGCATCCGAGAGGGTTTTTTGACAGAAAATGTGATAAATAAAAATTAATTAATATGTCCTCCTGGATACCAGGACCGCAGAAAGAGAAGGCATCTTTAACAAGCAAACTGTAGCACTGATAATTATCATATTTTTACCTGATCAAAGCCTGATGGATCTCAGCCAACTTCTGTTTCCTCCCACAATCTGCTTCTGTAAAAGAAAGACAGAGGTGAGGATGAAGAGAGCAAAAAAGAAGGATGGAGACACATACAGAGAAAAAGAAAGAGGAAAAGATGAGGGATAGAAAGATGTGGAGAGAGAGAAAGATAAAAGGAGAAGAAAGACATCGAGGAAGGAGAGAGATCATGCTGGCAATATTAATAGAGGCTAGGGATCATGCATTAAACACACATATACAGACGCACACACAAAAACAGTTTGTAGTGATGGGAAAAAAATAATCAACACGCAATTAATAGATGCGTTGAGACACATTAACAGTAAAATGTACCCATTTTAATTCAAGCATGACTTTTACAAAGGCCTGCTATCTTTGTAGAACTTTTTTGAAGACAGACCAGATTTGAGGCGTTTTCTACCTCGTGAGTGATTCTGTTGACTAACACCGTGACTCATCTTTAATGCAAACAAGGCCATTATAACGCCTGGTCACAATGATGAGTCACACATATGACCATCATTGTGAAAGTGCTATGCAGGGAGTTTGGATCAAATTCAAAATAAGCTATAAGTCTTTGAATGACTTGAATGGTAAAACCAAAACCCAGTGTTGAGTGATAACATAACAGATGGCAGGTTTTTGTGTGCGTGTGTTTGTTTATTTTGTTTTTAATACATTGAACAATGACGTAATCATGTTCATCTGCAACTATCCAAGTTATCTAAGTTGTCTGACTGGCTGCCACGCTGGCAGATAAGTGGCCGAGCTAATGTTTACGTTGACCAGACTGTAACAACAGGACAACCGGCGGTTAGGTATGTTAGGACAACAAAGGACAACTCGTGATTCGTGATTCGTGTGTTGTAGTTTGTGTCAGCTGGCTGCAGTAATAGTATTAACTTCTCTGGAATTTCAGGTCAGGTTTCTGTCTGTAGGCTACACGCACAGTATATTAGTAACGTTAAATATGCAGGCTCGTTTTAATGTTAGAACTAGCTTTGTGCGACTAGTCGGTGTTTATGTCTAGTGTCCGTTTATTAAACACCAACAGTTACCTAGTTAGCTGTTTGTTGGCTGGCTTACCTCTTGTGACAGATCCATTCCCATTCACCCCAGCGTTTTGTTTCTTCCTCTTGAGCCTTTTCATCCCTTTAAAAGCGGATTACCGAATGACGAAGTCTGTGTTGTGCCATAGGCGAATTAACAAATACAAGATGTGTCTCTAAACAGGTAAAAACAGGGACGATATTTGGCTGTACGTGAAAGGTTTTCCTAACAGCTGTCCATAAAAGACTCAACCGAACATGAGGTCACTCTGCTGCGCTCTGATTGGGCAGAAACGACATGTGACACAGCGCACGAATGCCATTGGCTCCCTTTCGACCCGCACCACTAGGTGACTTGACTGTAGTTTTGTAGTCCTAATATCTGAGTAATAGTGGGCTGTGGTTGTCATCGCTCGATTGAAATGTGGTTTGTGACACTTCCTTGTTCTGAATATTTTCACCTTTACCACAAGGCGACAGTAAAGCTCTATACAGCAGCTGTTAGATAACTTGGAACAATAGTATGGACTGTAAATAATACTATGTTATTATGACAACATATAGTGCATGTATTGTGTATTTGTGTACTTTTTATTTTAAGTGTGAAAAACTACAAAAATTCAAATCCACAGCCATGGGAAAAGAACAGAAACACTTTTGAGCATTTGCAGAATCCTAGTGGTACAAAACGCTTCAATGTCATATTCTTCTACATACAGGTTATTAACTTCAATACATTAGAATTGATTCAATTGCAATGGTGGGATCTATGAAGGCATGACTGTATTGCATTGCATGTACTTACATTACATATATGCATGTCATATTGTTGATATAGGTGACATTAATGCCACTGCTTTGCTTCTGCAAACTAGTTTCCTGGATGTGGGGTCATTTTAGGACATATAGAAGCAGAACAATTCTGCCCCGAGTGTTTCCTCTCATAGCACTTGGTTGCATACAAATTGTTTACAGTGGCAAATCCAAACCCTGCCTATGGCCTTGAGCCTAACAAACAAATTTCACATTTAAGTAAAAGCATAAATTATTCTCCAGACTACAAGAAGGCCAAAACTGAATTAGGTGTGATTCTACAGGGAACACATATTGCAAGAATCATTTCTTCAAAGTATATCAGACTAATGGGTGGGTCTTGCATGGGTCATAATGCTCTACTTTATGTATTCATACTATTCACTGTTGTTTGTTTGCTGCTGGTTAATCTTTGCACCACTGTTTAGTTAGTTAATTTAATACTATACTATTTCATTGTAAATACTGTGCATTTTTTATGTTTTACTCTGTTATTTTTTATTGTATATATTGTGCATTTTATACTTAATATTTAAATTTTTTACTCTGCTACTTAAATTGCTTGAGTATATTTTTTTGCTGCCTTAACGAACAAATTTCCCCTTGTGGGATGAATAAAGTATCTATCTATCTATCTATTGGTGACAACAAAATCAGATTCTCATTCAGTGATTGGTGGAGTTTGTGTTGAGAATAGTCTGAGAGTCTAACATCAGGCGAATTTGCCAAGACTCTACTAAATATACATTACTTTAACAAAAAAAGTATACATAATTAACGTGTTCCCTTTAGTTAATCAATTAATAGATAATAAAACAAAAATAACAATATCGGATTAATAAATACATATTATATATATAATATATATATAATATATATGTATATTATTATATATATAATATATATGTATATATATATATATATATATATATATATATATATATATATATATATATATATATATTATTATTATATAATATATTAGCCTGTCAAAGGTTGTAGTTGTTGAAGGTTGATAGAATAATGTATTATATCTACTATATCTCTGTTGTGGCAAAGAGTTAAACATTGTACAATGATACATGCCACTATCACCCACTATATTTCAGTATTTCGTGAAACAGCCAATCCGGAAGTGGATTGGGACATCGGCTCGATAGGGGGATGTCAGTTTAAAAACACAGATCTGGCAACCTTAATGACAATTGCAACTTGAGCTGTGGTGGTGATGAAACGCATTATAACCACCAGCGTTGACACGACTTGAGACTATTCCATTAGCCCTTGATGTAACGTCTCCGGATGGAAACAAAGACACAGGTGACCGCAGGTTGACCAGCGATGTCAGGCAGGTAATAGCTGCGTGACTGAAGCCGCTTCAATGAGCGATAGAGCCGAGATGAGAGGGCCTGTGAGCCGCCGGAGGAGGACGACCATCTCCGGCGGAGGAGCTGCAGCGGCGAAACAAGCCAACGGGAGTAAGTGGCACGATGCCGGGGAGAAACCTCCACAGTGTTCCGCTAAAGCCAAAACAAACGAGGTGTCCAGGCATGCGAGTGTCAACGGGAAGGTGGACGGAGAGATGGGGAAGTCAGAGCAGCTACAGCTGAGAGACAGCCCGAAGAAACAGAGGAGTGTGGTGGAAGATTTTAACGAGAGACTCAGGTAACGTTAAGCTTTTTCTTAAGACGTCCAGCGTCACGTGTACGCAAACTAACACACGTTGACGGTGATTGAAATGACAGGAAGTTGTCATTTAGACAGATGTGACTCATTTGTATAAAACATTTTCACTGGGGGATAGTCGTTTCTCCTTAGATCAAATGGGGCTCAAAGGGGCCACTTAAATGAATGTGGCCCTTTTGAGCATACACATATATATCTATATATATATCTATATATCTATATATATATATATATATATATATATATATATATATATATATATATATATATATATATGACAGAAGCTTCCATACTTTCATACATACTTCTATTAAATAGACTAGCAGTTAA
This sequence comes from Cebidichthys violaceus, assembly GCF_023349555.1. Lineage (NCBI taxonomy): Eukaryota > Metazoa > Chordata > Actinopteri > Perciformes > Stichaeidae > Cebidichthys > Cebidichthys violaceus. The sequence continues at coordinate 9,501,701 of NW_027176329.1, read as the reverse complement.
CTTTGCCTTGGGGATTTGGAAATTCATCTTCCATGTCCAACACCTTCCTTTGAATGGAAGCTAACTTTTTTTCCCCCACACTTTAGTGTTACTTGTATTTATTTGGCCCACGCACAAAATAGACTCTTAGGCTTTGAATAGAGTTGTAATTTTGTCTGAGCAGCAAGCTCATGTAGAGATCAAGCCTGAACATGACAGACTGGTAAAAATTGGTATTGCTTTGCATAGACATGTCACTGCTACACTTGGAAATGATAAGGACAAATATAAGTATTTAAAAAAACAATGCTATGGTCACAAATGATCAAACTATTTGTATTTTTTTTTTTTATATGTACAGGAAAGCATCGTGTCAGGTTCCCTGCTTTACATTTACTTTTGGCAAGAGAGTAGGTAGTAGGAAATGTGAAGTATGTAGTAGTAGTAGTATGAGTGAAAACAGACTTTGTGAGAGGAGACATAATAGCCTGACCCTTATCCTAAATATTTTATGGTCACACGCCCACTTCCACAGATATGTCTTCGCCTTTTGAAGCCAGCCTCAACTTATTGTTGCAAACTGCCAAGAGTCTGGCTGGTGTTTTACTCACACTCTTGAATTTAAAGATATAAAGATAGATATCATAAGGGCATCAAGAGAAAACTGCAACACCAGAATGCTGAAATAAAGAGACTGTTACAAACACAATGGCATGTTGCAATCCTGTGTTTGCTGCCTGTCTGTCTGCACGTACTCCTGCTGGTCTTGTCTTGTCTTGTCGTGGGTGTCCTGGCACTCATTGACGAACCCCTCTCCTCTCTTTATATGCTCATTTCCTTCCGTACTTCACCTCAAACCACCGCTGTCTCTTCCCCTCATCTTTAATAGTGAATTATCCCCCACCTTGTCTTTCTATCCTGTTTCTCTGCTCTTTGTAATCTCTCCTCTGCTTCTCCTCCATCCTCGCTTCTCCTCTTAATATACGTTCTTTACTTCATTCTTCCTCTCCTCTATCATTCATCTCCGCTCTGCTGTCCCTCGGTCCCAGTTTGTTGTGAAAAAGTTCTTGACTGATTTTGGTCAATAGCGTGAACCTACATTTTCTCAACTCATTCATTGCCTGGTGCAGTTGTAGGACTTAACATTAGACTCGTAGATATAGTTGTTTAATTCATATCTCAACTTTTTGAGTACCAAATGGTTTCATCCCTGAGCTTTTGGAGATAAACCGGCAGGAAGGGCTGTAGAGAGCTTGATCAACTCTAAAAAACTAAAACGGTTGACTTTGTGTTTCCATGCAGCTGTCATGTCCTCCAGGAGTCTCTCTTAAGTTCAGCCAGTGGCTACAACAACTACAGAGGAATCCTCAACTGGTGTGTTGTCATGCTGGTGAGTTGAACTGTGTGTCCATTCAGAACTGAAGATGTACTCTGACTTCCACAAACAATGACCCGGAAACTCTGGATGAAAACGTGACATGCTATTAATCTTTTTTTTAAAGAGTTATTATTCCGAACCACTTTCATATCCCTCTCTTTGTCTCTCATTGTCACTTACACACAAACACATACTGTATATAAAGCTGCTAACTACCGTAGCACATTGTGCTGCATGAGGGATTTTGGTCGTTGCGTTAAGAACAAAAGCAGAAGTGCAAATGTGAAGTACACATCCTCCTGGGATTTTGAGTTGGACCTGTCACAGTGACTTTCTTTGACACATGAAACGTGTCTGTGAGAAGTCTGATAAGTTGTTTTCATGTTATCTCTCTTCAGTAGATTTGCCACCAATGCGTGCTCAGTTACACCCTCATGGCCCAGTTTTTCCTTTCCTGCACTTGTTTCTTATGTATACGACTTTAATTAAGAGGTTTTTAATAGTTATACTTTAATCTTTTTATGTGTTGAACTTTCACTCTCTTCAGAAGTAGACTTTCCGTTAGCTGTACTTGTATTGACGGTGTTCTGGTACACCTGCAGTCGACATCCTAAGGATTGAAGTGACGGTTCATGCGTTGATCGCACACCGCAGAATATTATAAATATGAATGCAATGGAGGGATTTTCAATCATCCCTAAATTGCAGGAGAGAGATTATTATGGGGTTGGATTTTTAGTGTCTTCGTTGATTTGACCCATATCAATCAGGTTTAATTTTAAATCCTTGGTTTTAAAAGTCACATGTTCTAATAAATAATAACATGCCTGATGGATGTTCACTGACAGTATCTTCTGCTCAAAGCGGAGTTAGTGTGCTTGCTGGGCCAATAAAGTTGTTTCTCATGCTGAAGTTCTAAAATAGAACCCAAAAGATTAATCTTCTTGCAGGGACAATTTTATTTATAGATCTGAAAAAAGTCACTGTGCGTCACAGTTTACGCTTTCAAATCTTAAGCTTGCTAGAATGAACTGAGAAGAATAACTTGAAAGCAGCAACAAAAGCTGGTTGCTAAAACATATGAGACAAGCACTCCATATGACAAGAAAATTAATTAGCAGGAGCGTGTGTGTGTGTGTGTGTGTGTGTGTGTGTGTGTGTGTGTGTGTGTGTGTGTGTGTGTGTGTGTGTGTGTGTGTGTGTGTGTGTGTGTGTGTGTGTGTGTGTGTGTGTGTGTGTGTGTATATGTGTGTGTGTGTGTGTGTGTGTGTGTGTGTGTGTGTGTTTTGTGATGTCTTTTCAAATCGGGCCTTATTTTGCAGTTCTGCGACAAGATTAATTCCATCTTTGAAAATGTATCTGTGACGACTACGTCCTCTACTTTTTGGTCACCAGGGACGGCATCGCTCGGTTCAGACCGTTTTAGGAAGCCTTCAGGATTAGGCTGTAAGAGTGTGAAGTGGAACCACAGAGTTGTGTGCGTGCGTGCGTGCATGCGTGCATGCGTGTACGCATTTAGAAGCTTAGTTGTGTAATTTGTCCCCAATAACCAGGACCGTAGGCTAAATGCCTAAAATGTCAGCTGAAGGAGCACATGTTTCTACAGATGAGACATTAAATGTGTTGTTGTACTTCTTTCATTTTCAATGAAAGGCAAAGTGTTTCGAAATATTACTAATTCAGTTCATTCACAACCTTAAAATATGGGTGGTCGGCAAAATATATTTTTTTCAAAATCCATAAGTTACCTTTGAAACAGCTACACTTCTTCTTTAAATTCTCTTAAGTGTTCATGTATATTCAGAATATTCTTGTTGAACATGACTTTCTCCACTTGTTTGGAGGATGAATACAGTTCAAGGTCTAAAAAGCTCTCAATAACAAGACACATGCACAATGTTAAGAAGATTAAGATTGGTGCTGAAAACAAATCTGTGCGAGTGAACCAACAAAGACGAGTTTGTTTTTTTTAAGATGCTGTACCTTGTTCAGTGGGCCTGGGTGATGTGAGGACGTAGTCAGACAGTGAAGATATTAGATATAACATAACCGTGATACAAACAATTGATGCTTCAGCGGTCCGCTTGGCTGCACATCAGAGGGAACAGCTTAAATGAACAGCTTAAATGACCTCAAGGAGCCTGCTGCTGATTTTTGAAATTACATTTAATTAGTTTCCTTGCACCACGGCTGTTAAAACAGACAGATACGTGTCAACGTGTTTGTTTTGTTGGTCTTTCTACAATGTTTTTGGGAATATGAATACAAACTGCTGACTAGTTATTCGAGTACAGAACATACATGCATGTCCCCAATAGTCTTTGCTGTGTGTTGGAAGGAAAACATTTAACAGAAGACCTTGGCCAATGCAAAATGTTTGCTGATTCAGCCTTTGTTGGCACCAGTTCTCTCAGGTTAGCTTAAACGCTTTGTATGTCAGGGTCCTAAAGTTTAGCCGACCCCAGCAGCTCTTTCTATTTTTAAACTTACCAAATCTGAGACGTCTCTCCTATCCACAGGACACTGAGATACAGCTTAGATCATTATCATATTTCATCTGGTTCACACAGTATCATACCTGTTGTTTAGAAACATTTACAAGATATAACAAGATTATTCAAAGGGAATATAAGTTGCGTCTATATATTGTGAATTTTACATTACTTGGATATTATTTGATAAATATAGACATTTTGTTGTTTAAAAAAAAAGGACAATATTTGAACAGTTTATCATTAGTGTTTTATTGCTGAAATTGTAAATGATTATAAAGAGAAGTAGATAAGACAATGTGCTTAACTCAGCGTATAAATATTCTGATATTTTGGTGCAAAAAGGTTTGATTCAATTTGTTCATACAACAAGACAACGTTCCTATTACTGACCGATAACAGATTGTAGAAATACTTCCTCGCTGTAGTTACAGCTGGACAGAAATAGTTCTTTAACCAGGCAGCCTGGGTTCAGTTAAATTACCCCCTGCTGAAGTCTCTTTGAGCAATACACTGAATCCTGCCGTCTCCCACACACCGACCTCTCTCTGGTCAGGCTCAAGTGAGGACACATTTTTACAGTTGAGTAATTGCCAAATCAGATTTTGCAATGTTTTCTTTAAATGCTCTGGAGAGGCCTCTTTCCCAGGACTGGTCCTCTGCTGGCCACGCTGAAGGTTACTAAAGCAAAGGTTACTGGTTTGGACAAAAGACATAGTTGAATCAGAACCACATTGCTGCAGGGTCTTGGCAGGCGAGTGGGCCGATGGGGCAACATGGCACATAATCACTGCTGCATGACCTTATCGTGTGTCGTACCCTCACTGTCCTCATTCTGTTAACCGTCTCTCTGACTCCTGTGCACTGAACGCACTACATACATGATCTGAGAAATGTTATGCGTATACATGTTGGCTCACTGCGTTGAGTGGGTGGTTAGTTTTTATCTCAGAAAGCTCTGATAACTGATGGCTGAGTTAAAGCTGGACTCAGTCCTTGAACTTTAATACATAATATAATGATAAACTTGTTTTATTGGACACAGTTAGCAGCGTGAGCAGAAGCAGAGGTGTGACAGTTATCAAGGTGTGATGGGTGCTGGGACATGTTGCTCAACTTGGGTATGAAAGGGATCTTATCTAGGCAGTTGTTTTAAACTGATCGTGATGATATGACCGTGCAGCTTTAAACTCTTTGTTGCTCTTTCTGCAAGTTGCTCCGCATTAAATAAAGAAAACCTGCTGTTTTTGTTTTAAATAAGAACTCACTCAACACTCGCAAACAAATGCATGGAAATCTGCAGACTAATCATGAGCAGAGCCAGATTTATAGCGGGGGGGAGCGGGGGGGGGGGGCTGAAAATATTGTTGGGTAAACAAAGTTGATTCTTGTTGATTCTGTGAACTACGCTCATTAGCTCCCGGTGCATGTTCCTCTCTTCCAGGTGCTGAGTAATGCTCGCCTCTTCTTAGAGAACATCATAAAGTGAGTATGGACCTACGCACACAACATTATATACACAAGCAGGTGTTGTTGCAACTCACTGCCATTTGGTTAAACAACCGGCCGTGTCACACCTCATCCTCCACCTCACCACGGCCCGCTAGTTTAGTATTACATTACAGTCATTTGTCACTTTTGTCCAAAATCAATAGAAGCAAGAGCTGGATGTCATCAAACATTGAACGTTCATCCAAAATCACATGTGCTAAGGGCTTTGTTTGTTTGTCTCTAAAGAATTACATGAGTAAGTGCCAGCAGTGTTTCCAGGTGTAGTCTGAAACATCATAAATTCTTATTAAATTAGATGCAAAACCATTTCTATGTTAGCTGACGTTCCTCTGGGTTTTGTTATAAATCTCAGTGTTGCTATGAGCAGAATGAAGTTTCATGCCTTAGCCTTAACCACACCACACCTTTTAACTGACGGAACCAACCTGAAACTAAACCTCACATAACCATTTTACACAAAAGCATTTCTAAATGATGACTGGTGGGATCAGTGATTTCCCTCCGCTCCTCTCTTATCTAGGTATGGTATCTTGGTGGACCCGATCCAAGTTGTGTCTCTCTTCTTGAAGGACCCCTATAGCTGGCCATCAGCTTGCCTCATCATTGGTACGGAGCATTTACTCAACGGCTGTTGAATGACTCGCAGCCATTTGTCCTTCTGTGATCTTTAGGGGTTGATGTTCAAGTTGAACTTATTGACCAACAAGGGAGGTATCTGTACATCCCATACGGAAATGAGGAGTAGTGAGGAGAAGTGTTGCTGTTGACTGTAATAAAACATGTTTTACAGCCTCGCCGGGTCTCAAATGGCTGATGTGATGCAGCTTGTTCGAGCAGATTTAACAAGCCAGATGCTCAGTGATGGCATATCGAAGCATTGTTAGCATGAGGTCCCGTCCTGAATATTCCAGCACAGCTGTTATTGATTATTTACTCCTGACATTGTCGCTTTTCTGGCAACAACCGACTTCATCAATGCAGTAAAACAAGTCAATGCAAATGTGAATGAACATAGTTGTCCTCAGCAGGGCTGGGCAGGGTATCATTAGAACGATCAATCTGAATAAAATAGAATGCTGCTATTTAGAGAAAATACTGGAGTAATATAGTAACGGAAACTTGTCATCATATTTGACAAAATCAGTATGCACCACTAGTTTCTCTGTCTCTCTGTCTGTGTTAAATGGTGTTACACTGAGTAATAACATAAAGTCAACCTGCCACTGTGGTTCACATGCATGTGATGCTGTATCTGAGGAGTCTGTTGTTTGTCTCTCCTGTGTTTCAGTGTCCAATGTGTTCATCTTGGCAGCCTTGTACACAGAGAGGCGTCTGGCTGTGGTGAGTGTTGACAATGATTTGCATACATTTTCATACTTGCAACACATTTTCCTTTTACTATATTGGACACTGCAAATTTTGTTCGATTCCGTCTTCTTTTGTTAGCTCTGCTGATAACTTCCTGAAGCCTTTTAACTAAAGACCTGACATTGGGATTATAACTTTGTTCATGGTTTGTTTTGTTTTGAATATTTATCATTGAGGGATCTCCCATCAAGGATGTTTGCCTGGAAGAGGTGCTTTATACATCCTGGAGTCGACAGTGTAAAGTCAGCGTCACAGCGCCTCGCCTCCTTTATACCTACTGTTAACTCTGATAAGAACACCACTCCTGGTTAAGATTAGATTATATGTGATCTAAAACGGTCATTGCCAAAGACTGGGTCAGGACCCACAGGAGGGTCGCAGGTGATTTTATTTGAGTCACCAAATAAATTAGAAACATTTCTTTCTTATTTTGCACGCATTTTACATGTGTATATGTTTTCAACACTGACCTAAAGCAACTTGACAGATGCAATATTTTATTGGTAAAAAGTCCATTAGAACTCGTGTTGCACAGTGAAAAAGCTGTGTTTTTTCTAGTTAAAGGAAAAAATAATGAAAGCATATCAACAGTCAGATCAAATGTTTTACGGTGACTCTTCTCTGTTTTCATTGTATCATTCCTAGGGTACCATTTCCCAAATGACAGGACTGATTCTTCATATTTTTAACCTGACATCCCTGTTGATCTTCCCTGCAGCCACTGTACTCACTGTGACCTCCGTGACCCCAGGTACATATTAAATACATGTTCACAGTGTATGTTCATGAGCCATAAATCAAACATTTAGAATAAGAATTAATGCTTGTCTGTGTTTTGATACTACCACAAAAAATACATTGGTCTTTTGCATCAGAAATTGCATTTAAATCATCACTGATGTCAAAAGTTATAATTGAAAAAAACTATTTAGTCAATAAACTGTTTTTAGCTTAGTTCCTATTTATGTACACCCACACACCAGAGTGCTCCTTTCATCTATCATGTATTGCTCTTAGTCAATGACTGTGTGTGTGTGTGTGTGTGTGTGTGTGTGTGTGTGTGTGTGTGTGTGTGTGTGTGTGTGTGTGTGTGTGTGTGTGTGTGTGTGTGTGTGTCTCTCTCTCAGTGGGTGGTGTGCTTTCGTTGGTAATTTACACGGTGCTGTTTCTCAAGCTGTACTCCTACCAAGACACCAACAGGTGGTGTCGAGAAATTAGACAAGCAAAAGCCAAGAGACTAACACGATCATACTCATGTAAGTATATACACACACACACACACACACACACACACACACACACACACACACACACACACACACACACACACACACATACACACTGTTGAAGAAACGTTATCTAGAGTGCGAGTAGGCACACATGTAGAGGGCAGAGGGGCTCTTGAGCAGGGAACTTAAGAGCAGTTTAGCGGCCAACAGATCAGACTAACAGTCAAACTAACTTGGCTAAATAAATTTGATTCAAACACACAAATGTCAGCACACACTTTACAGGATCGTATTGTTTTTTTGATTTAGTACTGTGCTGTTACTGCCATTTAGTGGTGACAAGATGAAATGCAGCTTTTGGCTACCACTGTCATGCACACAGACAGAGATTAAGTTGTGTGTTTTATTTTAATCCTAAACGCTACTTGGCGACTTTATCTCCTCACTGTAGGAGCTAAAGCTACACACACAGAGACATCCTTAAAATCCAACATGATTGTCTGTTGTATTTATAATGTAGTTTGATGGGTTGTTGTTGAACCACATGGGTATGGTAGTCAATGAAATGAGCTGGTGAGGCTTAAAGTACCAATTAATCTGTGTGTGTGTGTGTGTGTGTGTGTGTGTGTGTGTGTGTGTGTGTGTGTGTGCGTGCGCACGTGCGTGTGTGTTTCAGGTCCGTCCGTGGCACAATCGAATGGTTCAGCAGTTCATCCCCATGTCTCCTATCCGGGCAACCTCACCCACAGAGGTAACCATGATGTCCGCATGGCGATAAACTGCACAGTTTTTAATACAATAATGATAAATGATCCTAAATTAACATTTTGTTTGTTGTTGTTGTCTTTAGACATGTACTACTTTGTCTTTGCTCCAACTCTCTGCTACCAGCTGAACTTCCCACGGTCACCTCGAATACGCAAAAGGTTCCTGATAAGACGACTTTTTGAAATGGTGAGAGGGAACACAAACACCCGTTTATTTAGTATGCTCTTGGTGTCAACTGAGACGTTGGAAAATTAAATGAGAATGTACATGTTTTCATTTTTGACTCACTCTTTCTTATAGCTTTTCTTCATGCAGTTGTTGGTGGGATTGATACAGCAGGTATGTTGAACATTAACACACCTTAAATCACAGAGAGAGGTACTCGGAATATACTCTTGTCTGCACACACACACACACACACACATTGAAACACAAGGTTCAACAGAAAGTCATGGAAATATTTGCCTATTTAAATCAAAGACATTTTCATTTGTGTCTTCCAGTGGATGGTTCCCACCATACAGAACTCAATGAAACCATTCCAGGTGTGTACACACATATACACACACACACACACACACACACACACACACACACACACACACACACACACACACACACACACACACACACACACACACACACACACGCACGCGACTGCACTTTATTGTGTATGACGATAAGGGGATCGTAGACTGTAATTGGTTTTGTCTTGACATTGTCAATAAGAAAGTTGTCATTGTGTCTCTCACAGGAAATGGACTTTTCTAGGATGGTAGAGCGCCTCCTAAAGTTAGCTGTGAGTATCATGAAGTTCTGTAGTTACACTGGACACGCAATTGTATCCTGTCATAACCGTATAATGAAAAACAATAAATAAAATGAAAATTTAGAGCGGAGTTATCAACATCACAACCATGGTATGACCTTAACAAGCTAGACACTTCTCCTAACATCTCCCATGTCCCTCTTCTCCTCCTCCCCCCCTCTTCCTCTCCCAGGTCCCTAACCATCTGATATGGTTAATATTCTTCTATTGGTTTTTCCACTCTTCTATGAACTTTGTGGCAGAGCTGCTGCAGTTTGGAGACAGAGAGTTCTACAAAGACTGGTGGTGAGTTGAAGAAATGTCAGCATCACACATGATTACATGTGCACACAAATACAGTATGCACACCTGTAAAGAAACGCGTGAACATTTTCAACATGTTGAGTCAGAGTCGGTCCCATTTAATCTCGAGGGTAACACAGCAAGTGGGCTAAATTCACATATTGTCAGCTGTGATTCCCCTAAATTTAAGTGGATCATGTGTCACACGTCACAGGAATGAAAGTGTATTCATTAAACTGTGTCGTCATCATTCAGAACAACCAATTATCTTGAAGCCCAATTCTCAAACGGTGCAATTTTTGTTCATTTCAGGAACTCTGAGTCCGTCACATATTTCTGGGCCAACTGGAATATTCCGGTTCACAAGTGGTGTCTGAGGTGAGCACCAAACTTTTATTTATTCAGCATTGAAACCATTTCGGCTTCATGTTCTCTTTGTGAAATAAAATCCAAAAGAAATTGATAAAAGAAAAGTGGATATTTTCCTCCACATTTTTGAGATCAGTGTGATTTGTCGAGGGCCTAATCGTTGTGTGTCTCTGTGTGTTACAGACACTTCTATAAGCCAGTGTTGAGGAAGGGAGTCAACAAGTTTCTGGCTCAAACTGCAGTCTTCCTGATGTCTGCCTTCTTCCATGAGGTGAAGTCTACATATCTGCTGATTCAACCTCAAATCCTGTGCAGGTTTTACTTTAATGTCTGTACATGAAACGGCCTGTTGTGGACGGTTGTTAACTGACAGTTGTGAGGTGCTGGCTTGCAGGTAGACAGCTAATTCATAAATGTGCCGAAATAAAAAGATTTCATCTGAGTCATGTGTGTGCAGCTTTTACATATTTTTAGAAAAAAAGTTCTGTGTCTGATATTTAGTATTTCTCTCCTCAGTACCTGGTGAGTGTTCCTCTGAAGATGCTTAGACCCTGGGCCTTTATGGGGATGATGACTCAGGTAAGGAGCATTGAACCCTCCAGCTTTCTCTCCTCTGCTGTTGGCAAACACACTCTGACCTCTGAACTTTCATCCCTTCAGGTTCCTCTGGCTTGGTTCGTGGGTCGTTTCCTGAATGGAAACTATGGCAATGCTGCTGTGTGGATCTCGCTCATCATTGGCCAGCCTGTCGCTGTGTTGATGTACGTCCATGACTACTATGTCATTCATCATGGGACCACGACATAGTGCCGGACAAACACACGCATTCCTACAGTCACACACACACACACACACACACACAAACGAGTACAAGTCATGTTGTAAACACGCACAGCAGCCAGCTGGACAACTCAATAAGTGAATGTAGAGCAAGTTAAGGTGACTTTAATAAAAAAAAGCTCTGTTAACATGAACCTGTCAGTGAAAAGCAGCAACAGCAGGAAAATTGTTTTTGACTTCTTGAATTTTGCACTAAAGAGAAATGAACCACAGTATGCCAGGAAATGATTCTAACAACAAGAGAAGTGTTTGCTTTGAAGCAGCGTTCCACTTTAGTTGGGCAAACATACTTTTGTAGTCGGCGTTATGTGTTGACCTCGAGATCCGCAGTCACCACCCACTCTTAATATCTATCCAGCATTGGACTTTTCAACTTTAAATAATCCTGGGCCCAAAGTGAAATAGCGCTTGGATTTCTGTTAATGGAATTAAAAAAAGTAAATGTGTGGTTGATGATTCATGAGGTCGAACTACGATTAGCGGCAATTTCTTTAACTTTAAAAGTGGAAACTCTGCTTGTAACCAAGCACTCCTCGAGTTTTGGAAAATGTGTGCACATTTGTGAACCACTGCCAAGCGAGGACAGATGAGGGTCCTGCCACCACGGAGCTGATATGAAAATGTTGTTTCCATATCAGTGGTTGAGAAGTCACTTCTTTCTCGTATCCAATAGGCAACAGAAGGAATGATGAAGCCAAATAAACAGATTGATGCAGTGCAATAGTTGAGTATTACAGAAATGCATAATACTTTTAAACGAGAATGATTAAAGACAAGAAACTGAAGGAAGAGATGCTAAAAAGTGAAGGAGTTTTTGTGACCTTTATTTGTAAAGTTGTGGACCTCCAGGCAGCGTCTCCTCTTCCGTCTCAAGCAACATCAATGCAAGCCCTTAGTGTAACAGTACATGCTACAGGTGTGTTATTTGTTATGGCACTTGTCTTTTTGTGTTGCATTTGACTTATCAGATGATTTATTTTGTACTTGTATCATTTTATTTGTCGGTGTAAGTGTCTTTATTTATGTTGTGCCAAATTATAATTAGTTTTGTCTTAACTCAATGATTTAATGCAATAGTTGATTTACTGATTTGTACCAATGAATGTTTTTGCACAGAAATGCATGCCGTTGACTAAAGCAATAGATTTGAAAAAATGTTTTAAGTTATATCAATCATGTAAGAAAGGTATGTTTTGTTGAAATAATTTGTATGTTTTGCTTATTTGACGTATGTTTGAAAAAAACGGTAGCTGCAGTGGTAATGAGTTTCAAACAGGATTTAAATTTTAAAGACTCTATTTCTTGGTTTGACCTGATTTAAAAGTCACCAATAAGGATATTGCCATATAAAAGTTAGATACCGTGTCATTTTACTTTTTTATGTTGTGAACTGCTTTCCAAATGCATAGTGACAGTTGACTGATCATGATGAATCAGAGCCTGTCTTTTCTTTCCTTATTGATCACATTTCAGGTTAATACTATAACACCTTTTATCAAAAATATGGTGTTGGCATTCCTTAATGAAATTTATTTAAGTGCCTAAAAAAAAAAAAGTATCCAAAATGTCTTTTGAATACCATACTGAAGTACCATACTGGCAAAATACAAAATGCGTCTTTCCGTATATTTTCAGACATAAAATCAGTCGATATCAGAAAATACTGGACACATTCAATGGTAAACAGGACTCAAATAAGTCTCGAATTTAAAATTTTACAACAAATTATTCTCATTTGTATGAATCGCTTGTGAAAATTAGATTTACTCAATTAAGTTGTTTACTTTAATTTCTGTCTTACTTTATGTTGTGAGATTTCTTGAAAAAGTCAAATATAAAGTGAGGTTAACATGAGAAGCTTCACCACTACAGCTTGAGATGGGACCATCAGAATTCTGAGGATTTGATCTCCCAGTTCGTCTTTCTGTGTTTTTGTAGCACTTGCTGTTTCCACATTATTACTGCACTGTCTGCTCTTGGAATACGAGTATGTAATGCTGACGATGCATCTTTAAGTTGTGTTTAGTTGCTTTTGAATGATTATGTGATACAACATATAGTTAAATGAATGTATTACTGATCTGTTCATACTGTACACAGAAATCCAAAGTGAAACAAAGATTATTTGTTTTGGGAATGGAAATCATGTTCACAGCCTTTCACATGAAGTTATACGTGTCATTTGATAAAGATTATTTATATATGACGAGTGGACTTGTCTATTGAGCCTTCATTTTATTAGCGGTTAACAGTGGAGTATCCTGAATTTACTGGTTACGATCTTTTCTAGCATATGTAACATGGCTGCTGTAGAATGCGTGACACAAACTATCGTTCTTCAAAAACACAATCACTGACACTATCATCTTTAAACCATTACAGTCAGCATTGAAAACTTTGAGGACAGATAATAGTCCATAAAAAACTTTATTTTGCAGAAAGCAACAGAAGACGGCACTCAAAATTTACAAATTACAAAGTCATACTAATAAACAACGAAACTAATAGAGTTAAACTCCACGACAGGTCTGGTGGAATAGAGAAGGACTAGAATCTCTACTGCTGCAAGAAACAAACACACAAACAAACAAGTGTTAGGCAAACGTCTAAAAATCCATAAGTAACATCACTGTAATGTGTATTCTATATTTTACTTCAATAACGTTAGTGTAAAAGTTCCACAGTAGCAGCAACAGGCATCCGAGGTGTTTATGTTCATTTTTTGTATAACTTGATTATTATATTTTTGAAGTCAGTGAGAATTGAGAAATACTAAAAAGTTTTTATAAAAAGTGTTTATTAGTGTAAGTTTAGCATGAATAAATGTCACATTTTGCCTTTGTGTGTTTAGATACAATCGGTTGATACAACCTTTTCAAATAGAAAAATGTCATAATATTATAGACATTTCATTCTGCTTTAAAGCCATTATTTAACACAACGCATTTATTAGTGCACAGTGGATCCTGAAATTAGCACCCCCATGTACTGATTGATGTTGAATCTGGAATCGTTTTGAATCGTGACCCCAAGAATAGAAATTGAATTGAGATACCAAAAGATTCATTCCCCTATCAAATGGTGCCGTTGTGTATATTTGTGTGTGTGACATTTCACCTTTGCTTTCTGGTTCTGGACAGGCAGGTAGAGTTTAAACTCAGCTGGGAGCTCATCCTCTGAGTACAGTCGGTCTGAGAAATAAACTCTCCGTATTCGACAGTTAGCGTGGATCTGAGAGAAAAACGGTTCAGAAATTAGCATAAGAAATGAGGATCTACAGTGACACAAGTGCATCTGGAGACAGCTGGTTCCTAGTCCGTGTCTATGCACTAACCTGTACACGCAGCGTCTCGATGTAATTTGTTCCGTACGCCCTCCTGGTGAAGTCCGAGAGGTTAAACTGGATTTGGTTCCAGCCATCGTCCAGCCTCATAGGCATGGTGCAGATGAACGGCTTCACTCGTGTCGTGCTTTGGTAGTTGCTTGCTCGAAACCGCCGGCGAACATTTTTATCATCTAACACCTAAACGTTTTGTTTTTTTCAAAGATGGGACGAAAGCATGAATCTGGTGACTGCAAGGAAAAAACCCCATACATATGCGTCACACATTTGTTTGTTGTGACACCAAGACATGGAAGCCGTCTGTATCTGCAGGAATGCCTACCCTACCTGGACTTCAAAGGTGAAATACTTCTTGAGATTCTTGATTATCATAACAAGAAAAGGAAGCTTGATGCCCAATGTCTTCTTGGGGTCTGCGGGACACGTTATATACGTGGTACTGCAGGGAGTAGATGAAACACAAAGACAAGGGAGATGAAGGAAGGTGATGAGTGCTTGAATAGGTTGACCTGAGCTGAAGAATCAGTTAAACATAAACTCACCTGACGTTTGCCCCCTCCACCTCCAACACCAGGGAGTGGATGTCGTTGTCCGTGATTCTCTTGATGTGACCATTCTTCACCTGTGAACACACAGAAATATCATGAGCTTTATATGGACGAATCAAGCTGTATCTCTCTGGTAAAGGAGCTGTGGCAGAACCTCATTGAGTTCGTGTCCTTTTGTTTTTATTTGTCGTCCGTCGCAACGGCTTAAATCCACGTGAGGTGGAACGAGGTAGAACTATCAAACCTTGTCCCAATAATTGGAATTGATGTGCAAGTACTTCCCACGAACTATGACTTAAATATGCCAAATGGTGGCAGTTATTTATACGTTTTTGCTGAAGCAGATTAACCCCACTTATCACATGTTCAATGAAAGCTTCACATGAAACGTTCCCCAACAGAAGCTCACTCAGCTGTTTCAACACTGCATCCAAAACACACTACAACAGAGACGGCAGTTATAATACAGCCAAAGCTTTAAGCCCAGAACACGTAACGCCAGTTAGCTTTAGCACGGCTAGCTAACACAGCTATATTCGGTTCATATCTCACCTTTTTATCCCAAATCTGAAGCGGTTTGCTGCCGATGCTGTATAAGATAGACAAGAATCCGCTCTGAAAAGTATTTTTGAACATCTTCTTAGCGTTTAGACCACGGTCGTCTGTGTATTAGTCTGTTAGGTTCACTAAACTGTTGCTAGATAACAAGCGTGACGTTTGTTTACATATTTAGTTTCCGTTCCCATCGCTACCGGTTCCGTGTGCTACAAAAAAAACGTTCCGACTCCAGAGATGAAAACGTTTTGTTTGAATAAAAAACAGACTTGTGTATTTTTATATTATACTGACAAATAAAATAAGAAGAGCACTGTTCACATTGACATTTTATTTATTTGAGTTTGCACCTCACCATTATTTTAGTGTTGCTAGGGAACAGACGCTTTTGGCGTTGTACCCGCCGGTTCTTAAATGGTGACGCAACTCGGTCGCCGTGGCAACAAAAAGCCTGACCGATGTACAGTATACTGAATATTGTATAAATCATAGAAATTTTAATGCACAAATTAATCTAATACATATTACCAAGCGATTGATATATATATATATATATATATATTATTAATTATTATATTATTATATATATATATATATTATTATATTATTATATATTTATTATATATATAATAAGCATAATCATTTAATATGCTATTTTCACATTTATTTCAGGCTACAATGATGAGCTAGTGTTTTTAATAAAACCTAATTGCATGCCACAGTACCTTAATTTCACTTTTCATGAAGGACATGCAGACAAATCCAGACTTTAAATCCCCAGTTTGGATAGTATACTTTGTACAATGCAGTTCGATAGCGTCTGTTCATTTGACCCTCACTGGCTGGTAAAGGCCTGCAACTTTCAAACTCTATTTGTAACATTTCTGTTAAAAGCCCAAACAAAGATAATCAAGCAATGCTACTTTAGTCATTTTTTCTCAGACTCTAGAAAGCTCCTCCAGACCCACAGAAAACATTTGCTGTCCACTAGCGAATTTACTTTTACATGTTGAATTGTTAGTGGACCTCACTAAAGTGTCGAGTGGGACATCCTCCTCTCTGTCTCCAGCACGTTAAACAAACTGGGATAGATCATCTAATTCATTCACTAGTATTCAGGTCAGCTCTGTTCTACGACGGTTTGTTTGACATTCTGACATGTGCTGTATACAGTTGACACACACATGCACATGGACACACACAAAAACACACACACTCTGGACTGGTGGCCATCTCTCTGTTTATGTGACTGTGCTTTATGAGGTGCTGCGTCACTTCAAATATTATACAGTATCTCTGTTAAAATAAATGCAAAAGACCTCCTCTCTCTCTCTCTCTCTCTCTCTCTCTCTCTCTCTCTCTCTCTCTCTCTCTCTCTCTCTCTCTCTCTATACATATATATATATACATATATATATATATGTATATATATATATATATATATATATATATATATATGTATATATATATATATATATATATATATATATATATATATATATATATATATATATACATATACAGTATATATATACATATATATATATATAGAACTGTGTGTGTAAATTGAATTAAACAGGTTCACAGGCTGGCAGCTTTGTAAAAACAAACATGTACAGAAACCTCTCTTCTCTAATTGAGTCAGGTATTTACACAGAGACAAACACAGGTGGAGAAGGGCTTTTTCCCCTACAGACCCTTTTAATGTGGGACCACCCCAGAGACAGCTTTAAATAAACTTATTCAAAACCTACTTGAGTGAAATAGCCCATTCCGGTCTCTCCTTCCTTTTTTCTCATAAAGACAAGATAGTGTTCATTTTTGCAAATCTTTCTTTCTTTTTTATTTACAAGTCTCTTACTTAACTGTTATTTCAGATCATGTTATTTCCAATCCAACCAGCAGTTGCCTTCAATGTATGTACTTTTATATGTTTGCCTGTTTTTCTGACACTTTCTTGTCTGCCTTTTTGGACATTAAGCGCTCTCCCTCCAAATCTGGAGAGGTGGAAGAAGATCAAAATAGAAGGAGAGTACAGGGGATGAAGACTCTTTTCTACTGCATTCTTTTCTAGATTGTGTTTATTGCACCACTGTGGGACAGGGGGGTGACATGAGAAAGAGACTAGTAAGAGGTCCAGCTTCCTGATTGTACACTCTGCTCTGCTGGAGCAATCGTCCCGCCCAAAGGGGTTCATATCCCAACTCTCTACTCACTCTATTGTCTACTACAGAAACTATAGAGAACAACGGAAGACAGAAGAAGTAGAACAGCAACTCTGGAACTTTATCATAAGAATACAAACATTAAACGTTAAGAAGTTTTGGGATCTACTGGACAAGGGCTTTTTCACTCTCTTTGTCTCCTTTGAAGGTATGTTTCAGAAATGTATTTTCTAACGTGTTTAATTTTTTTTCTTTTTTTTTGAGAAAAGTTACTTAAAATGCTGCTTTTTAGGTCATTCTTCATTAGGGATTGGATGCCTTGAACCATAAGGGCTTCCCTGATATTTGGAGGAAACAACAGCCTTTATTTAAAGCAGTGTTTATAGGTTACATGCAGAGCTTTTCTCTGAATACAGGAGGTTTCAGTCATTAAAGATTACATGAAGTGAATGTTATTGTTCTGTCTAAAACTGATTTACTGATTTAAGGTTTAGGTTAAAGCAAGATTTGGAGACCTGATAGTTGAATTTTATATGATTGTAGCTCTTAAAAGCTGAGTGCTGGGTATCATCTGGACAAATATGTTATTGGATGTGAGCATGACATGTAGAAGAATCAGGAGCCAGATAGCAGTGTGTCGGAATTTTTTTGTCCTTTAATCCAGGCCCTCGGCCATGTTTTATCCTACTGTCTGTATGATGGTGAACAGTTGAAAGCCCTTCTTTGGCAGGACGTGTTAACAGGAGCTCATCCATCTCTGGTATTTATAAGGAAAGGAAAGACATTTTTGGGTGTCTGTCAAATAGTACCTTAAACAGGGGAATCCATTTGGTGATCTACCTCGTTTTATATGAAAAAAGAAGTTACCAAGTCTGGACTGAAAGTGGGGGAAAAAACATTTCTCTCAGGTGTCAAACTGTTGAAGTTTCATTCAAACTCTTCAAATGCCTTTCCTCATTTAAAGTAAACTCATTTACGACCCTGACTCAAGTTGAATGAACCTAACTTTGAATCTATATCTATATTTCTAAGGTCAACAGATCCATCTTTATGACAAACTCCAACTGCAGATGAAGACTATGTAATAAGTCGGAAAGCCCAAAAAAGGTTTTGGAATTGTGATGGCTTTGTGAAACTACTATAGTTTCAGATAGTTACAGAACAAATTTATCGACGCACTGCAACATATCTGCCTTTTTTTAGTAGCTTTCACCTTCAGATGCAAGTTTTATTTTCCAACATTTTATCTAGCCTCATGTCCTCTAAGCCAAACCAGAGTTCCTTTAAAATGATTGGTCTATTGTTAGCCTATTGTATAGTTATATTCACCTAAAACCTCTTGAAAGAGTGCAGCATATGCACGTTGGGGACTTTAAGCCTCCCCTCTCTTAAACAGGAAGCGTCAAATTTATCAAATTTATGTGACTCGTTCAAGACAAACCTATATCAACCTGTGTCAACTGTGTATTAAATAGCAGCTCACACTGACATGGTTCCTATCAATATTGTACACTGTGTTTAACACACGAGGTCACTACTTAGCTTTGTTGAAAGTGTCACATCCTTTTAGAACGCGTATGAAGATGGATTCAGTCATCTCTACAGTACAAGACAACATTGTTTATAAGACGGGGATTTCTGAAGTCTCTCCCTCTGGATTAACTCCTGCTGATGTTGATCACTTTTCATCTCCAGGGGTCATCACTCTTTCTTTTAGTTTTTAGTACGCATGTGTCTGCTCACCAAGCTGAAACATGTTGAGTTGTTCTAAGCCAATGAGAGCACATTTCATCACTTTAGACTTAAGCTGTTTAAGTCTATTTATAATACAATGCGACTGACTTCAGGGTATAAGTGTGAGGCATCCTTCTCATACAAACATTATGGGAGTTCCTTTCATAAGTTTAAATTACTGCTGGGAGATGGTTATAAGTGGACAGCAACAGCACAAGTTTGGAAACAATCCTAACATGTTTTTAGCCTACAAACAAATTAACCTGGGAGATTAATCAAGTTTATATTTTCACTATAACAAAGACACAAATGATGCAAAAGTCATTTCATTGCTATAATGACTTGTATAACTGCCAATTGAGAAAAGCTAATATTGACATCAAAGGAATTTAACCCAGTAAACACAACACAAAATTGACCTGTATGCAGATGATGTATTACTATTCTTACCAAACCTTCCCTTTGTTTCTCAATAATAGCCTCCTCCTCTCAGAATGAATCAGAAAGTGTTTTTTGCACGATTTTCCATACCTACGTATATGAACAGTACATGCATGGTTTGTCAAAACAATCTCAACCCTATTTTTCTGAGCTTACATCTTTATTACATTGAGGTCAGTCAGAGCACTTTAAGGGACTCCTCATCCATGTTGGCTTAAAAGTTATGTTTTTTTTGTTATGCACAAGGCTAATATCTTGTGTTGCGTTGTCTTTTCTTCCCTTCTCCTGCCACTCAGATCATTCAGTCATCCTTTTCAACCAATGGAGAGCCTTCTTACCAACATCAGCTCCACCTCCACCACTGCGCCCCTCTTGAGCCCCGACCCAACTAACTGCAGCGCCTGGGACCAGCGATGGGGGGCACCTTACCTGCACAGGTTAGCCCACCTGGATGTGCAGCTGTACCATGACTTCTACGCCGTGTGGGTTGCTCTCATGGTAAGAAAGGATACCCATTAGTAGAAGAAGGGATCATGTTAGTCCACTTTCCAACCCACAACAGCTGTGATGAAAGATAAAATGTAATATAAAGCCTTTTTTTCAAGATTTATGGAAGGAAACAAGATAAAAAAAAAAAAAAAGGTACGGTAAGAAGAGAAAAATGGACTCATTTATTTAGAAAACTGGTTTGAAGTATAGCCACCTTGCTTAACCGGAATCTGTATGAAATCCACAGTTGTATTCAGAGTACTCCATTCCTCAATGCTGCAGGTGTGTAACGGTCTGATGCTGGTGGTTGGTGTGGTCCTCAACAGTCTGGCTCTCTATGTGTTCTGTGGGGCCTCCACCCACTCTTCAGCCTCTGTGGTTTACACCATAAACCTTGCTGTGGCTGACCTGATGGTGGCACTGTCGTTGCCCGCTCGCATTGCTCTGTACCACAGTGGAGGGAGCTGTGTGGCCTGCTCCTACGTTCACACCTTCAGCTACTTTGTCAACATGTACTGTAGTATACTGTTTCTGACCAGGTGAGTTGGTCACTCCTTCATTCAACATTTGAAATGAAAACAAACTATCAGCAAAAAACCCTTTTAACTTCTTCTTCTCTCTGTGACTTTCCTTCCACCCCTCCTCTATCAGTATCTGCATAGATCGGTACCTCGCTGTCGTCCATGCGTCCAGTACTCTCCATCGATGCAGGACCACAGCAACAGCCAAATGTGTCAGCGCCACAGTTTGGTTCATCGCAGTTGTGGTCACCTACTCTTTCCAGGTGAGGACTACATGCACTACAAACACAACATAGTCATCCTAAAAGGAACAAAGGAGAAATAGTGCTTTTAGATGTGTTGGGATCTCTTTCCTGCTCTCTACAGACCACAGCGTTGGAGTTCAGCTCCTCCTGTGTGCTCCTCCCGGCCCTCTTCTACCTCACCATCCTGGAGTTCCTGCTTCCCCTATTGGCCGTGGTGGGCTTCACCCTGCGGGTCGCCTGTTTTCTCTCCTCCAGCCACGGCCTGATGCCCCAGCAGAGCAGGGCGAGGAGGGCACGTGCTGTCAGACTGCTGGCCACCGTCCTGGTGGTCTTCACCATCTGCTTCACGCCGTTCCACGTCCGGCAGGTGCTGGTTTACTTCCGGGTCAAAGTCAGAGGGGAGGGGCTAGGACAGGGGGCGGGGCACGTACTTGCCTATCACATCACAGTCACCCTGAGCAGCCTGAACAGCTGCCTGGATCCAGTGGTTTACTGCTTTGTGACGGACAGCTTCAAGAAAGTGTGGAGGACAAGGAGGGGCGCAAGGGAGGGGGACGGGGAGGGGGGGCACACAAGTGGGGGAGAAGGGGAGAGGAATTCAGTGAATAAATGCCCAGGTACGGCACTGGCGATAGCTCACAGCGTAGCCACACTCACTCTCACGAGCTCTCCCCTCTCTGCCGCCAACATGGAACATTCCACTTAAAGACAGGTGACCCCCTCAACCCCTGTTAGTGTAACAGTCCAGAGACAAAGACTCACCTAGAGTGATGGATAAACAGATACAGAGAGAGATTGTGAGGCTGGAAAAGAACAAACTAAATTATCAAAGAGAGATGTAAAAAAAAACTGAAAAAAAATAGAAACCGCAAATTTCTCCTTTAAAAACATCCCTTCAGTAGCTGCCTCTCTCCGTACATCCCTTTATCTCACCATGTCTTTTTGCCTTTGTCCTGAGGCTGGTGAGAACAAATACTGGACCCCAAAGGGATGGGTTTGCTGTGAAACCGATGAGCTCGTCCTGATAGAGAGACCACATGCTTCACTTAAGTGAGAAAAAAAATGACCTTGACTCAGGTTTCAAAAATATTGAAAGATCTAGAATTACAGTTTACTTTGCCAACTCATGTGGAGTGGATAGTTATGAAACTGTAGAGTATGTAAAAATATTTGGCCACACTATGTGAGCTACACCTGTAAAATCAAATGCAATCTAAGACAACAACTCAGCCATAAATTCAACCTTAAAGATTCTGATGTTCACTTTTGATTGACACAATCAGAGTCATTTATTCAACTAAATGTTTATTTTTGAGGTTGCAGTTGCAACCTCAAAAATGGGGGGGGGGGGGCTATTGGTCACACATTTCAGTCCAGCAACTGCAACCCCAGTAATAAAGATATAGCTGCACTGACAAAAACTGTTTAATAAACATGTACCTTATTGCATTAGATTTTATAGGTTGTAGTGAGACTTGCCTCATGTTTTTAATTATTAATAATAATAATAATGACTAATTCATAATTATAATTATTTAGAACATGGGAAGCCGTGCCATATAACCATAAAACTCTCCTCCCATGTTTCCTGCCTGTATCTTCACTGAACCCTGTGAAGGCCAACATACCAAAATGCAAAGGTCGTATTTAGTTTCAACCAAGTAATGTGGCCAAAGTCTGACCTTTTAAATGGAAACCTTCAATTGTGTGCTGTCTAACCATTCTTCTCACCATGTTTGACCAGTGTTGCTGTTTAAAGCCAAAGCAAAGGGCACAAACATTTATTAAAAAAATGACGTCAACGACATTACAATGCGGAGTGACGGAATGAAAGCATTAGAGAGCAAAGCAATGGGATAGAGCCCTGGTGAAAACATTAAATAAGCTAGAAGAAAAGCTCTCTTCAGAAGTATAAACACTTGTAACAGTTAGTTTCTCAAGTACGCAGTGAAGCTCTCTTTGTTTATCATTTTACAATTGTGTAAATGGGGGGGTGACGTCACACAGAAAACATACATCTCTTAAACACTGACTTTAAAGGAATTCTGAAAAACAAACCACTGATTGAGTTTCAACAAATGTCTCCATTTATATTTCTGACATTTTGGAGGACATGATCAGGTGAGGTGTGCAGGAACATACAGCAAATTTTTGTGTTGTTTTAGAAAGTTAAAGCTTAACTTTTTATTTTTTCCATTTGTGTAAATTTGGGAAAGTACTTTACAGAGTCAAAGGACTAAAAACAACAACACGGTGACTTTACACTGATTTAATTTCTTCACTGTCGACTACAGCCTCACAACCATTACTTGTTCTTTCCTTTTTTTTACGTTTTCATTATTTTCTCATATTTTTACTTGTTTGATGATTTGTTGAATGTAAAGTTATTTTTCATTTTTAAACCTATGTAAACAACATTATCTTTTGCTGCTGTTGAATTCAGTGTCACTCTCAAACAGTTAAACTATGACTGTGTACATTAACAGCCAAAAATGTAAATATTATTGTGTAACAGAAAGACAGAAAAAATCAGCATGAATCAAATCTACAGAGCTCACCTGATTTGTTCCACCAGAGGACAGTGTCTCACCACAGCACCGTCTCACTGTGACACTATGGAACAGTAAATTGAATGAAAACAGAACTGAAACAAATCAATTTTATATTCCTTAAAATAAGGCACATGTACGTGCTGCTTAGTATAATATGTAAAAGTTGACCTGTGCAATCTGTGTATGCAATTCTTATATCTTATAAGATGAATATATATTCTTTCGCGATGAAATTTGAAAATTGCAAACATATTTTGTCCCAAAATGCAGTACAAAACTTTGATAAAGATATTTTCCTCTACTCAAAAAGTAACATTTTCAACCAAATTTTATCCGGATTATTACCCAACATGAACTTCGGCTGCAGTCATCTAAACTGAGATGTAGTAATTATATGTGAAAAGGATTCAATCTCTTGATTTAAATTTTGAAATATTACATATTAGAGAAGAGCTGTTCCGTCATGGTAGCAATAGGAGTCATTAAAGTGAGTGTTAATTCCCTTTAATCCCTCTAAAGGGGCAGCAGGTCATTACAGTTCACTTAACATGATGTTCCGGCACTGTAACGTTATACCTCTGCATAAATACATCACACACACACACTTGCCATCAGCTGGTCACATGAGTCTTGACAAGACACACACACACACACACACACACACACACACACACACACACACACACACACACACACACACACACACACACACACACACACTAGTTTCAGGTTCCTTCTCTGGTGTCTCTGTATGGAAAGAGAGAGGGGCTGTGACCCTGAGTGTGTGAGAGGGAAAACTGATTCTGCAGGAACAAAGTTTACTGATCTCCCCTTCCTCTCTCAGCAGTCTGACCACACGGAATCATGGGAAACCAGTAGGCTGCTTTGAGGCTTTGAAGATGCTGAGCTAAGACGTTTTTACCTCAGAAAAAAAAAGTTGTCTTGAAACTACAGACAGGTTACTTCACCAGCAGTCACATGAACGATGACATGTATACCTTAAACTCTCCATAGGTATAAAATTAAAGAGTTTATTACGTAACCCCTGCTTTTTTATCTATTTTTAATGAAGATCATGTGAGGTTGAAATGGGTCAGAGTTTTAAACCATTGCTCCTGACTAAATTGAGACTTTTAATTCAACTTTTTTCTGTGCTCTGCCTATAAGTGCCTGAAGGTGCTTTCTTTTCTGTTATTTCATAGGAGCTCATTTAAATGAATAATTCCTGCGTCAACTAACGTGCAATAATACTATGAGTGAAATTGTCACACTGTATTGTTCAGACCTGTCGGTAAAATTAATGGAATTAAAAGTCTAAGATAATTACCAAATATCTTAAAGTGGTAATAAGTCCTTCATAACATTTCTGTCAACATTATCTCCATCCTTCTGAACATCTGCATCCTCTCATGTACACCTAAGTCCTCTTTAATACATTGACTTAAATCTTGCATAGCGCCAACAATCAGATCAGGCTAGATATTTTAACTTCAGATTAATTGTTTATTTTTGGGACAAAATTGTATATCGAAATGTAAAGCAATGTTTGCTTCCCCATTGTCTTCTACATTACATGTATTTCATCTAATATTGAAGATTCTGGGTATAACTGTATATTTACTGCAACTTTTAAGAAGTCAGATGTGTGATGTGATTATGATTTAGTTTTCCATGCAGGACTATATATGGTGGAGCTTGTAATCACATGATTTGAGTTTCCAATACTATAATCTGATTTGTTCTCCTAGCTGGCAGACGAGTCAGATGAAGCAGACATGCAACACTCTGCTCACCCCTCCACCAGCAGAACATGTTTAGAGTACTTTGTTGAGCTGTAAGTCCGTTTTGATCTTGAATAATGACAGGAGTCCTTTTTGGTTTAATTCTGAACAGATTTTAAAGGTGCGTTTCATACAGTGTTCATCCAGAGTCCTACATGTGAAGGCTCAAGCGTATTTACAGAACATAGAGATATATACAGTCTTTATATAGAAAACAAAACTACTAACAAAAATAATCATCTTTTTTCATAGCAGCAAAAAAGAAGAAACTAAAAGAGAAATATGTATATTTACATCTTATTTTTTCAAATAACAAGGCATATTATATATAGTACACTGCGCATACCTGCTTTCCCATTCTTTAAGTATTCTTCTTGATTTAATCTCTGTGAGGATCAAAGTATATAGGCATCTCTCTCCTCGTCATTAACAAACAGTTTACCGGAGGCAGACACACACACACACACACACACACACACACACACACACACACACACACACACACACACACACACACACACACACACACTCTGGCCAGGTTGGACTATAACTGCATGGCCGCCACGCTGCTGCTGTCACTGACAGCTGCTGGCTGGGAACATGAAGCAGCATCATCACGTCACCACATTCATTCAATGATCAGGACCGTGGAGCCAACATGGCTGCCACTGAAAAAAGTGCAAAGGCCAAACTCCCATGTGTGGCTGTGCCTTAAAATAAACAAAAATACACTTTCTAGTTGAGTTAAAACACCAGAACAGAGAAAATAAAGACTTGTAAATAACCTCAGGTATTGCAGCCATCGATTCCAGAGTTAAGTGTAAACCAGATGATTGCAAAGAACAGAGAACATGAACCCAAAACAAACACTGAGATGACATTTTTAACACACTCTTGCCTCTCGCTTTACATGTGAGCAGCTGTGAGACGACTGCAAACATATACACACTCACACCCACACACAACACAATCACAAACAACCCAGTCCACTTGTGTAACATCTCCCGTAACAGCAATTAGAATAGCTTTAACTGATTTTGGAAACTAAGTGAAATGTGTCCTTTACGGACAAAAAAGCTCTAAAAAATAAATATCAACAGTTTTTTTCTTCCTTTTGCAAAACACTTCTACTGTTTTTAGTTTTTTCTTAACTTAATAATGTGCAAGTTCTGTGCAAGGTCAGGCTTGTCGAACATCAAAACAAAAATTATTTCGGCTGAAATCACATCACATTCATTGACCTTGTTTTTAACATTTAAGTCACAAGATGGAATCAAAGGTAAGAACTCAATCTCCCAGCAGGCCATGCTGCTGTCTGAACATTCCAGAGTCTGCGGTAAATAAAAGGCTTGGGACATTAAGAAAAAAAGAAAAAAGAAAAATCAAAGAATTACCACGGTATTGAAAAAGAAACACTAAAGTTGCACTTCAAGTATTCGAGGCCTAGAGTTTCTCACCTACACTTTCAACAAGGAGTGTTGCTCGGGAAGACGACACAAATCTCGTCTTCAGGCCACATGCGCGCTGTGTTAAAAAGCGACGAGATGTGTGCCGTCTCAAACTTTACTCAAAAAATGTGCACAAACTTTAGAAAGTCGCATGCTTGTTGAGCGTGTACTGACCCAGACCGAGCACAAAGTTTCAGCTTAAATAGTACATGTTGGTTTTTCTTTACACATTTAAGTTCAAACAAAAAGACACAAACATCCAGCCATGCATTAGAAAATACATCCCTGACCTGTTAGGACAACAAAGCGCTTGAGTGATTTGTACAGAGTCATACTTTGGTGTTCCGCACATGCATATTGCTGTTGTCACATGCAAACCTCCCAAACCCAAAGCTATTTTTTTATCTTCATGTTTGTCATTAAACTGTCATTGTGTGTCCATTATTTAATCCAGACTATTTTATTGCCCTAGAGGTTACAGAAGTCATTCAAAACTCTGTCATCTGTATCCCCTCGTCTTTTGTCATTGTCCCAGCCCTGCTTTTTTTTTTTTGTCCCAGCACCACAGCCAGAGCAGGGTCAACCCAGGAAGCAAATCTCTCTCTCTCTCTCTCTCTCTCTCTCTCTCTCTCTCTCTCTCTCTCTGCTCTGCTCTGCTCTGCTCTGCTCTGCTCTGGGACTGAATGAATGTACCTGAAATTATGGAAGGAATCTATTCTGTTAGAAACAGGATTAAACTTTGCACCAGCACCCGTCCAAGTGAAAGAAAATAATAACCACATCATCGGTGAGTGAATTCACTTCTAAAACCAAAAATATAAATAGTCTTCTCTGTTAAATGCTCTAATACACACCAAAATAAAATGTTCATCCATCAGTAAATTAAGTCACTGCAATTTACATTTCGATTCCTTTCAATTTGCATGTTTCAGCTGATTGAGCTAAAAGGACAACCGACCCAAATCCACAGCCTTTCCCCACCACCCTCACACACACCTCTTCCCAGCTGATTAACAGAGGCTATTATTGCAACAAAATATCTGATTTGTCAGAAAACAAAAGACACGATAAAGTATTAAATCTTTCGCTTTAACTTTCTTACAGCTTTTTTTTTTTTTTTTTTAAACGTCCAGCATCGTCAGCTATTAAAACATTCCAAGATTACTATACCTTTTTGGTCTACAATCAACATCATTCAGTATTAATAAAAGTTTAGTTTTATACAACTTGCATGAGTTTTAATAAAATACTTTGTAATCAGCCCATTAGTCTAATCACTGTGTAAAGTCTACAGTTTCTTCCTCATCCACCATCACGTCCTCATGAAGCAGCACTGGCATCTCTCACTTCATGTAAAAGAAACTAACTGAAGCTGTTCAGCTCAAGATCAAATATATTCTGGTCATGGGCAGGCTGGGTTTGATGGTAAACTTTTTTTTTTTTTTATTTGGTAAATTATTCTTGATATTTTGTAATTTTTCAGGAGGCAAAGGTGTATTTTTTCAAGTCGAATATCTGTAGAGATTTAGTTTTCAAGAGCAGAAAATTGATTTTACTCAATTTTAAGTCTGCGGAAAATGTTAAATCTGCCTCCATTGTCTTATTTTGGATCAAGTTAAGACATGTATTTCCAAATCTTTAAATATAAAAATTTTGCTTAAGTTCAAACATTTAAAAGAACATTTTGGCATTTTGGGAATACACAGATGAGAAGATCGATAGCACGTTCATGTCTGAATGCTGAATATTTTCACATTCCTCCAGTCTTCCTGTCATCCCTCTATCCTTTTCTAAATATCCATTCAGCGTACAACACACAGATGTAATCTAAAATACTATATTATACTTATATTTGGCCCTGTACAGTGGAACCAAGATACCTAGACCAGGAGTGGAAATCCTCCACCGAGGCTCACATAACAAGCCTGAACTAGAATGATATATTTTGCCTATCTTACATTACATATTTTTTCTTTTAATATATCCAGGACCCATTCTAATATTCTTGTGTCCAATTCCAGATTACTGGTAGAGTTACTGGATCCACTGGAACAGAAGAGCACCAGGAGCATCCTGCTGGTGTCCTAAGACAAATGCGTCCAACAACCCAAGAGGACTTCAAAATAGTTCTTACTGGAAGCTATTGAACACAATTTCAAACAATGGCTCAGCTAATGTGCAGCTAGTGACAAACATTGTGCTAACAGCATTTTCTTAAAATTATTAAGCAAGAAAGCAGAGGGAGAGAGAGAGAGAGAGAGAGAGAGAGAGAGAGAGAGAGAGAGCAGCTCCACATCTCTCTGCTCTTCTTCTCTGGTGTTTGGTTTGTCTCTTCTCTGCTCCTCTATCATGCAGCATGTAGGTCAGTCTAGATTATTCGAAACAAACAGAAGCATCATTCTGGGCCCTCAATAAATCATGACAATAATATTTGCAGATTGTAATGCCCTGTATACTGCACATATTGCATCTACACTCTTTTTTTTTTTTTACCCAGGAATCTCACTCAATACACATCTGTATTCTTGACCTCAATAAACAGGCCACTTCTGAGCAGAGCCTAGTGTCAACTTTGCCCTCGAGTGAAGGCTAATTTAAAGACTTTAGCACTCCTGCCATGTGGAGGAGGGCAAAAACACACACACTTGCAATCAATCTGAGGATTAAAGAGTCATTTTCAAGAACCAAGAGGCAGGCTCCGGGCTCTTAGTTGCAGAAGTCTCTCGAGTCTTAAAGCTACTGTTGCAGAATGCTGAAAAAAGTCCCGCAAATCTGAGCATGTTATTGGGTTTATTTTGGTGAAAACGTCAGCAGACACACACTCACACACTCTTGTTGATCTCGTTTGCATCATCATAGCAGATTCGATCAAGCCAATTCCACGGCGAGGAAGAACAATTTTCAGCATTTTTGAATGATTGCAGCTTCAATGACTAATGTTCGTCAACGACGTTCATTATTCATGTATTCATTCGATTGTGTTGACCACAGATGAAGAGGTGTGTGTGTGCTTGTATGTATATGTGTGCAAGTCCCCTGAATTGTCTTGTCCAGGCAGCTGCTCAGTAGCACCTTCTAAAGGCCCTGAGAGACAGAGACAACCTCTCCTTAAAACCATCTCTGGACAACCCTGACGGATCAGTCAAAAGTTTATGAGAACTAAGTGTAAAGAATTTATGTGAGGGCCGAATCAGCACTGGGACCAGAATGCTTTGTTGGCCTGGTGTGACACTGGTCCCACGTAAGATTGAGTTGTTTTCTTCAGCAAATCAAGAAAAAGCCTGTCAAAGCAAGTAGAGACACCAAGAGTGGACCAAACGCACGCCAACTGCCCTCCTCTCTCTTCATTGTGTCTGTGAACTCCAGCATGATGCGGATGGCAATATCCTAAAGTCTTCCCATCAGCAATCTTTTCAGTGAATTTTGTTGTTTCTGCAGCAACGTGTCTGTCGACTTAAGCCAGCCAATCACAGAGCTGACTCGTTCTCCATGTGACAGGAAGCAGTGGTTGTGGTGGTGGTGGTGGCCTTGCCCTTCTTGTTGAGTTTCAGGAAGCTGGGTTTCTCTGTCACCACTGTAACAGCCACTTTGTTGCTGTTGTGATTTTCCAGTTTTGTCAAGGACCGTTTCGAAGCTTTGGCTGATTCCCCATCCCTGTCAATCATAATCAAAATCACAACTGTTAGGACGGTG
>NW_027176329.1:9441140-9466140 GCF_023349555.1 Cebidichthys violaceus | reverse complement strand
TCTGATTGGTCCCTCCGTTGCATCTGCACTAAAGTCCAACACTACCACCCCCAGCACAGTAAGAACAATTCCTATTGTTTGTCTCCCCTGCTCGTCACCCATCGACAGACCTAATGGAGAAAGACATGAATAGACAAACAGTTTTAATTGTAAAATACGTGTTTGTTGTCATAATACAATGAACAAACCAACAATAAAAACTGTTTGATTGTTGAACAGATAACAGAAAGAGATGTGGATATAAAATAAGGCAGATGAGATGGATGAGCTTTTTTTTTATTCATTTGTATTAGTTGTCTTGTTTAGCCCTAAACATGACCACTGACCATGTAGATGGTTTAATTTATTAGTCCAGATTTTAAGATATCTGTCACCATTAAGAAGGAACTTAGAAAATATGATACATATTGAAATAGGTGAATTAGTCCTAAATGGTTATGACGCAATGATTGTTAAAAAAAGGCTAATAAATATCTACAGAAATTAAATAGAAGTCATAATTACAGCACATATATGTACATTTTAATTTTATAAATTAATATTATAGTGGGAAATATAACACACATCTGGATTGTTAAACTGATTAGTGAGTTACAACAGCTGCACACCACCACAAAGACATTCACAAATGGGTCACTGCACATTTCCCATACTGCTTTGCATGATGTGTGTGACCTTGTGTGTCTCATTACATTTGAGAGCCAGCCCTGCCCTCGAGCTGCTCAATGTGTGTTTGTGTATGAGGGCTTAGTTTGAAATAGTATGAATGTATGAACCCAACAGAGTGACATGGGAAAGCTTGAGGATCATGTATATAAATGTGCGAGTGAGGGAGTGACACAGCATGACTTTGCAATGAAATCCATTAACGTTGGGGAAACAAACGTTCATAGAAGGAACAGCAGTGTGTGTGTGTGTGTGTGTGTGTGTGTGTGTGTGTGTGCGTGTGTGTGTGTGTGTGTGTGTGTGTGTGTGTGTGGGACAATGGAGCGGCACAACTCACTAGAGCCAGGCAGACAGACAGGAAGTGAATTGTGATTGGTGGAAAGGGGGAAGCAAACAGGAAGCATTTCCCTGTGAACTGCCTGCTCCTGTGTTCCCATGTCAACACACACACACACACACACACACACACACACACACACACACACACACACACACACACACACACACACACACACGTTACTACAGTTTTCCCATGTCATACTGTGTTGTCAACACACATTCATATATACATAACCATGGAAACATACACTTTCTCTCTCTCTCTCTCTCTCTCTCTCATTTCCCCCATTCAGGTTACTGGTCTTTTCCCATGTCAACCCCGCTGGCAAGGTGCTCTCACACACTCTCTCACTCTCTCACACACTCTCTCACTCTCTCTCACTCTCACACACTCTCACACACTCTCTCACTCTCTCACTCTCTCACTCTCTCACTCTCTCTCACACACACACACACACACACACACACACACACACACACACACACACACACACACACACACACACACACACACACACACACACACACACACACACACACACACACACACACACACTTGGGTGCCCTAAAACGACCTGAGTGCCAACCTCTGTGCAGAAGAATGGAGGTAGAACAGAATACAATCTGCTGACAGAAAACAGTTCACACAGCTCTCGTTCTTGTTATTTATAACTCCTTTGACAATTAATTTCACTTTGTTCTATTTACAGACATTTAAAGTTGGCTGTTGTTGCACTGTACATTTTTCACCCCTTTGGTCCACATTTGAATATATTATATTGTGTGGGTGGGATGCACCAATATGGGATTTCAAGACCAATAACAATAACCAACTGTTGTGGGAAATACTAAGGTAACCAATAACATTACACCTGCTGTTGCAAAAACACCTAATCAGAAGATATTAATGACATTCTTCTTTACAGTGTCTTTTCTCTCTTAAAGTGCGAAGCAATTGCCTGTGACACTTGCCATGTTTATTCATTTTGCTATTTAAAAAAAGGCTCCTCATTTTAAGACGTAATCATCATCTCAAATTAAATTATCAAAACAATGAGAGTAATTCAAGATACTAAATCAGCCACTGATAAATCGTGCATTCCCTACAATTACACGTGGGCTCTGAATATTGAGCACAAGAGTGCTGTTCACCAATTAATCCGTAATAATGTAAACTCTATTAAAGTCACATGTCGTTGACTTCCTTTTGCCTGATTTGATACACAAGTTACGTTCAGAGACAAAAATATGTTTTGCTAACTATACAGCTGTACCAGAAGAGAATACATGCAACCAAGGGCTGAAACGCTCACAACATGCCTGTAGCTAGCTAATGATACCAGATTTTTAGCATGTCAAAGGAATATTTTAGCAACCTATGTCTACCAGGGATGCAGCTGATAACTAAAATGATGATGGGTGATGATGAAGTTAGCAAGCTATTGTAGTCTGCTAACATTAAGGTAGCTGCAAAAATAATAACGTGTAGCTTGCTGCACATACACTGTATACTGTATACAGAGTGTCAGGATCCCGCAGGTTTCCCATTCTGCTGATAGCTCACTTGTTATTGCCTTAATGCTTAGTTTTTCGGTTTGGCAGCTTATAAAAACGTAGTGTTCTTTACCCTGTTTGTAGTGCATCCCAGCACACAGCAGCTTGAATACATTTTTCTGTTGTTTGATAGCCGACAATTGACAAGGAGGCACCTTCACGCAATACAATGGAGTGCGGCGTTTTCCCCTCCAGTGGGGGCGGGACTTCATTGTGCTCTGTCTTTATGCCATGAGACCGAGATAAATAACTGGATAAAAGCTTACAGGTCAATACTATAAAGAACAAAAAATACTGTGCGACGTAAAACTTAAGAGTTGGTGGTCAGTGGTTATTTTTCACCTCTTTCTTTTATATTTTAGAATTTCTGTTATTGTGAAACACAAATGGTACATTTCTTTACATGTGTACAAGAAAGTTGTGATGATAACAAATAATAAAGCTACTGACTGCAACACCAACAGCTTAAGCAACATTGTCATCATCAATAAATTCAACGATGCGCCGATGACACAAACCTTACACTGCTGTTGTCTTTGTGTGTGCGTGTGTGTGTGTGTATAGACAGATATGGTTAATGACATTACAACCGGAACTATAGTGATGTAGTTGGCCCGGAGATCAATACCTGTGAGGCATGATTGACAACTGATCAATTTGATTGATTGGATTGGTTGTATGTGTCCTTGACAATTGGATGACGTAATAAGCGGAGGGTCAGACTGAGGATAACACCAGTATCTGAACAAGGACATGACCTGGAAGCTTTCGGCAAGTGATGCTAAAAGAAGCTGTCCTGTTCTTTTAGTTCCTCTGTGGCACTAATGCATGATGGGTAAAACAGCAGCGTCTGGATTGTCCGAGTTTGGGGTTGAATTCCCACTGAGGCCGTGAAAGTCTCAAGTGGTTTAGATAACAGCATTCAGCAGATGGCACAAAGCAAACCTCTGCATTTTTAGGCCATGTTTCTGTGATTTATAAATACACTTGTGTTTTGTATTTGGTGTGATTATATCTGTATGTCTCTCCCCTGACATGTTCTGTTTTGTTGAAGAAAGAAAATGAAGGGGTAATAATAATAATAAAGTAAAAACTAAATAAAAAACATTAACAGTACATTTTCACACCTAACCTGCAATTTAAATATTTGATGATGCCGTAACCCCTTTAAATTCCACAAAAATTATCTTCAACTATCATTTCAATAAAATTATAGGATAATTTATTTGTTGCTCCCCGTTTGCTGTGACTTCACTTCAAATAGCCTTTCTCTCTGAAAACACTATGGAAACATTAGTTTACTTGACTAAGAAGACGTCTGCAGCTCATCAAAGGGCCCAGGGAGCAGAAATAAATGGAGGACTGATATGCTCTCTCTCAGTTCCCATTCACACAGACAATATAAATGTTGAATAATAAACACTCACCGATCAGCGATCCATTCAGAAACAGTGCCACTCCTATCAGTGTCCCTATACAGAGAGCCAGGATGAACGGTCTCCTCCGGCCCCATCGCAGAGTGCAGCGGTCGCTGGCCGAGCCGATCAGAGGAGTGAACATGAGGCCGAGGACCGGACTGAGGAACCACGTCAGACTGTAGTACTGCTCTGGAAGACCTGCACACAGACAGACGGATATGAGTTATAGACAGTGATGTTGACAGGTAGTGAGAGGTCGACGCTCTTTGATTATGATCCACAAAGATTGCTCAAAGATTACCAATAAACAGATTTGACCATGCAGTTTTTCTGTCATCAACTAGGGGGTGCAAGTAGCATCCTGCAGGAGTGAGAGGCATCGTTTTGTATTTGATTAGTTTGAAGTAAACTGAATATTTGCATATTACAAAAACAAAGCTATGCATTTGATTCAAGCGAAACTGCAAACAAGTGATTTCTTTCTATAATTTATTGATTCTCTAACAATGCGCAACACATTCACTGCACCAGATAGAGCTAAAGCTAAAACCAGTGCCCCCCAGTGATTCGCAGGTTAACGTCGTAAAAGAAAACAGTAATGTGAAGTAAATTTTTAAAAATACACTTTTAAAACCAACATGATAAAACATCAATAACTGTGATGTTCAGGATTACATTTCTAAAGAATATTGCCTAATTTATATATTTTACCAAAGATTTACCAAAGATGATGTTAATAACACTGTCCTGCTGTTGTGATGTTAATTTTTACTTTATTTAGAATATGATAAAAAGTAGCTACTTATGATAGCAATGTCATTGCAGTCATTGCAGGTGAAGTATACTGCAACATAAGTTGACCGTTGTGTTGTTGCCTCAGTTACTTAAGTGTAAACTTGAGGTGGCTTTTGTCAACGGCGTCTGTGAAAACGCACTCAGAGGAAAAAAAAAGGACAGATGCCACGGCAACAGTACGCAACAGGAGGGTCTGTGTGAACAGTCGACCTGGATTATCAAACAAAGGGCTACAACATCCACTATTGTGTGCTGGTTAATGCAGAGAAAATGAGCAGCAGCGTGAAGTCTCAGTGATCAAGTTTCGTGGGCTTTTGTGACACAAAAGAAACGACACCAACAGTCGTTTGTCCATCAGGATTATTGTGTTCATGAGCTCATAAATGCATGAAACAAATACACTAATTTGGGTTGCTTCTTTTGAAAAAAACAAACGTTTTTGAAGTCATAAAAAGTAAGTAATAGTCATGCTGACCAAAAGCAAAAAAAACGACTGATGAATCCTTTGTTGAGTATTTTAAATTTAAAATCCATTTCTTTAATTAAATAAATAGGACTTGACCTTAACTTACACTGTTATGTCCATGGGCCTTTGTTACTGAGCACATATTTAATTATTTTGTGCCTTAACTTTCCATCACCTGACACCAGGTGAAGATCACACACACACACACACACACACACACACACACACACACACACACACACACACACACACACACACACACACACACACACACACACACACACACACACACACACACATTGCATGACAGGATCTCAAATTAGAACAGATGAAATAACTTTGTACATTTAGCTGTAAACACAGGATGGAACAATACGTGTTCAGTAAACATTTTATAATAGCTTTTAATAATGTCAGACAAGATCCTGTACACACAAACCTGTCATCAACAAAACCGGTTCTCATACAACCTCATAAAGGTGTCTGTCGGGGCAAGGGACATCCTGTTTACACACACACACACACACACACACACACGATCATAACTGCAGTAATATATATATATATATTTTTTCAGAAATAAAATAAAATTAATATTGGCTAAATATATTTAATAATTAAATAAAACAATTGTATTTTATTTGATCACCTTATGATATTCACATACTGTAGAGTAAGAGTTTTTGAGGTTTACAAGTATTATAGCATCTGTTTAGAAACACCATATTTTTTTGAGGTGCTCACCAATTTGTCCACAGGGGCCACCAAGTTCAAAAACCTTGTCATAACTTTAACTATTTTTATTTTTAGTTGTGAATCATCACAAAGACAATTATATCTCACATTTTGAAACTGAACACTCATTGCCCGAGGATATTGATAAACCAAGATATTTGCAAGTCTGTTCTTGTCCATTGAACTCATACTTAAAACATTCCTCACACTGAAAATAATATTGTTGGTATTTCTAAAGTTTCTTACCAACAAGAGCCTAACCCATCAGTTTGATTACATATCAATAAATAAACAATCATTGCATAATAAAACCAGTTATACCTGAGTCATTACACAGTGGTGTTCCATTATCACCACAAAAAAATAACACAATTACATCAGACTACACCCCTTGGACACATGATTTCACTGCGCTGCTTAGAGGAAGAAGATGAGGAGGAGACAGACGGTCTTTTAGCTGAGTGAAGTCAGCTGAATCGCATATAATTAAATCAGGACTTTATCACCGTCTCACTGTAGCTTAATGCAGTTCAATAAAAAAATAAAATACATTAAATGCCATTTGGCCACCACACTATACCTTTCATATGGAGACACGAGAGACAGACTTTGAAAATATCTACTCATGGAGTCCGTCCCACTCTTGATAATCTTTCTACCTGCGGTTTGAATGTATGGCAGCCAAAGGTGGCTCAAATAATGAGTAATAGCTTTGCTTAAAGTTTGGGAAATACATCTTTGAACAAACTTAAGATGTTGAAGTAGTGAAGGTGTATTTCTCAAAGCTCATTTCTAAAAAGGGTATTTGTGTGTTTGTTTCACTGTAAAAAGCAAAAGGAAGTGAGACCATTGAGAGAGTATCCCTTTAAGTGATTTCAAGCCATAATCCCCTTGTATTTGTTATTAAATCCACAGTACAGAGTGCAGTAGATCAATATATTGATATTTCATTCCTCAGTGAACAATAGAGATGGAAAGATGAATGAAAGCCGTGCATCGAGAGCGGGTTCATAGCAGCTAACGTGATTGAGACGACATTAGGTGACATTAGATACATTTTAAATGCATTTTCATACAACAGACCTCTGTAATGACATGGACATTGATAACGGAGCGCCATGATATCTAACAATATGGAGCTTTAGTAAAATGTCTTTGTGCACAGATCCTTTAACGGACTTTTAAAATCAGTTATGTTTCTGAACACAGCGTCTGAAGTGTGACTGGATAGTTTACCTGCTGACTGAGGCAGTAGATCCAGCATAAGAAGCTCATTTGGTTGGTAAATTCAGGGAAATGTTGCTTGGCTGAACACAGTGGGTGTCTATGAGTGTGATGCTGATGAAGCTGTTGTCAGCATTTTGAAGTTTGGGAAGGAGTTTGTTTGTTTACAAAATGCTGCGGTCATGTGAAAGCCACCCTGCTGCAATCATGGTAATGTTCATGTTGATAAATCACCGGTTTCTCCTCACGTCAACAACGTGATTTCCAATGAAAATATTGCCACATTACAGCTCTGAAACTACCAGAAATATCTTTGTATTTTCCCCATCTGTTTAAATGATGTCTGACAGTCAAACTTAGGGGGCACTCATGCAATCATGGGTCACTGAAAACACATGTCACATATGCAGACCATGTTAAAAAAAAGTTAGTGTGCCTGCACTTCACACCGTCTGCCAAGTATTATAACTTAAATGTTTAGCTACAGGAACACGGGTATATGGAGTGTATTACAAGAAAATTATACATGCCGGGTAATCATGTTTCTTTATTAACATTGAAAAGTGAGTAATAACGGCAGCAGGATTGGCTGAAAATAAAGCGCTCATGTTTATGGTAATAAATTAACTTATCACTCAGTGCAACAACGTGACTCACTGATGTGTTTTTAATAGTTTGTGGACAACAATGGAGCCCTATGGCCCAGAGGAAAAAATATTTAGCGCTTCGGATACAGAGACAGTACTTGTTAGTAGAGTCAATTCATTCTTGTTTCTTGTTTGTTTTGTTGGTGTGCGTTGCATTAATCATAGTCTCCTCTATGTTTGAAAATGTGATTAGCCATTAGTCCAGTTACAGAATCATCTGGTCCTGTCTCTCTGATGTGGCCACTAATAAGCCTCCATATAATTGTATTTAACATTTTAAATGCAGATTAAAGTTGCAATAAGTATCTTGTCTGCAGATTGGATATGCACTTCAATATTTAGGAGAGTTTTTAGCATGTTTTGATGTTTAAACTTTTTTAGGGCTAAGATATTTCCAAAACAGCAGAATACAGAGGGAACTTTCTACTAATTTATGTAGCTTCAGGAAATAATTTCAAAACAAATCATAGTGCAAAAACAGAAATACACTAATTCTTGTTCAAGACTTCCTGAAAACAAGGAAAGGACTGTTGTGAATATTTGCAGGAGGACTAATATTAACATCAATTGATGTCCCTGAAAAGAAGGAAACAGTGGGCATCATTTGTTTGAAATTATTTTAAAAAATGAATGTCTGCACATAAAATACAGTAGATAAAAGCTTGAGTGTATGTTGTCTTAAAGGAAAAAAGCTATCGCACAATTGATTTCAACATCAAATTCTGGGTCATGTGATTCTAAAAGCATAACCTTCCCTGCTATCTGAGTGATTTTTTTGTTTTATTCACACAATGTGATTTTAACAATACTCCCCCAGTTCAAACAAGCCATCTCTAATCAAAAAATGAGGTTGTTTTATAGAAAAACAGTTGGAACCACATAGTTTTATTCTATTATTTCTAAGTGCAGGCACAACGTGGAGAAACACATGAAGTCTGCGCAGAAGTTGGTATGAATGGACAGTCTGTACTCAACAATCCCACACTGAGCTCCATATTTAGTGTGTGTGTGTGTGTGTACTCAACAATCCCACACTGAGCTCCATATTTAGTGTGTGTGTGTGTGTGTGTGTGTGTGTGTGTGTGTGTGTGTGTGTGTGTGTGGAGGAAATGTCCATAGTAAAATGAGCACTTTGATGATAGATGGAGCAGATTGTACATTTTTCTTTCCCACGATCAATCAACAACAATCCTCGCCGTCTGCCAGCTTGAGTATTGACTTTTTCCATCAGTCTCTCCATCTTTCCGGCTTTCTCCCTCTCTTTGCTCTACGTTTCCTCCTTCCTTGTCTCACCTTATCCTCTCCATTTTTTAACATTTCTTTCATCTCAATCTTTTCTCACACTCTCTCTTTACTCTATTCATTTCTTTTTCTCTCTTTCTGAAATACTTCCTGAGTCTTGATTCTCTCAGTATTGTTCCCAGTCAATGTGTGTATGTGTGTGTGTGTGTGTGTGTGTATGTGTGTACCTACAGTACTAGGAGTGTGTGGGAACTCAGCTATTATGGTAGGTGCGTCTGTCTGTCTGTGTGGGAACAGAGACATGTCTTTATTTACTAGCTGTGTGTTTTTCTGTATCATTTGTGTGTGTGTGTGTGGGGGGAACAGTTTTCCTGTTTTGATGTTGACAAACCTTCAGACAGACAGATTCCTATCTGCTGCTTTGTCTCCTGTTTTATAGTGGTGCCACTGTTTGAGTTTAAACAGGTATTGTGTATGTGCCTTTTTGTATGTGTATGTGTGCATACTACTCTTAAAGTGTGTGTGTGTGTGTGTGTGTGTGTGTGTGTGTGTGTGTAAGACAGACAGCAAGGGGGAATAAAAATAAACGGAGGGAAAGTTTTCCTTAGTTTGAACAAACCGCACAACAGGAAGCCCCGTGTGAATGACGCGGCCATATTAGGAGCCAGGAAGTGAAGGTGATGGAGTCTCCGTGGTGACAGGGGGTCCGAAGACCTGGTCACCACGGAGACAGGGGTCAAGCCTTGTTTATGGCCCGCTCATGAGAAACACAGAGGTCGACAGTTGTACAGGACCTGTAAAGTTTGGAGCGAGGGCAAAGCGCCAATGTGGCACAATGCTAGTGCACACCATGCACACCATGTGTTCACATTGTTGCTCTCTCACCACGTTTTTTGTCTTTTCTCCACTGCTGACTAACAAAGAAAGGGAAGAAATAATCTTAATCCACTGCAGAAAATAGTTCCCTATAAATGCACTATTTACTCGTGTTTGAGTAACGCTCAAAACTACATCGTCAAGTTGTTTTAGGAAATTACTTAACCTTTTCTTGTTTATGTTTTTTTAATGTATCTTATATATATTAATATTTCTTACTTGCTTTTGAAGATTTGTGACTTCAGTAGAAACAAACAGGCTTGAGAAAGTGTTGAGAAACGGACTAACATTAGTCTCTTCATGGGATTTGCTGTCAATAATGAAAATATAAAATATTGTTTGAATCCATTTCCTTCTTAATATTTGTTATGCACAACTGCTCCGTCCAATATGCTCTCAAAAACATCTCAAACCACTGTCTATTTGAGTGATTTGAATTACACGGTGAGTACAGATTCACTTTTACAAGCTGTAATCATGTGCCATGAGGAATGTATTCTCTCTCTCTCTCTCTCTCTCTCTCTCTCTCTCTCTCTCTCTCTCTCTCTCTCTCTCTCTCTCTCTCTCTCTCTCTCTCTCTCTCTCTCTCTCTCTCTCTCTCTGAAAGTCTTTTCTCTTTCCAACTCCTATAAACTCACAAACATCCACCTCATTCACTCCTTCTTTCCCTTCATCTCTCTCCTCTCTCTGTTCCCATCCCTCCCATTCCCGTTCTCCCATAAACACAAAACAATCCCTCCATATCCTGCGCTGGCGTGAGAAAACCCAAGAGAAAAATGACAAGCGTCCCGAAAAAGAGCCGGAGAAATGGTGTGAAAGTGAGAGTAGGGCAGAGGTCACGAAGGGAGAAAGTGGGCAGGAAGGAAGGAGAGTGAGAGCGAGAGAGTGAGGGGACGGAGAGCACGAGGAAAGGAAAGGAGGAAGCAGGTGTTTTTGACTAAACAAAACATGTGAACTGAGTCAGGTGTAGTGTTCAGAGAGGAGGAAAGATAGGGAAGAAATGCCACAGAAGGACTTTGGAAGCAGATTTTAAATATTTACATCAATATTCTATTATTGATAAGCATCTGGTTGTAAGTTTTATGCCAACATAGCTGCAGGCTGAAGGCCCATTTGTGTCTCTGCAACAAAATAGATTGCTTCTGTATATTCCTCTTGTTAGAAAGGGACAATCGGAGATCTAAAATGTATGCAAACATAAAGCTGTCACACCAGCAATACTTTGGTCAGGTGTTTGAGTATCGATTCATGTTAACGGCTACATCAACAACATTTGTGATGACTAGTGATGTTTTTATAAGAAACTTCAAATGTATATGGTCCAAAAAATTCCAGATTGGGGTTTTAAGCTAGGTGGTGTTACAGAGTGACTGATTTCATCCAAACTTCACAAGACATTTTTGCTCTAATTTAAGGTTACAGCGAACCCATTTTCCCTTAACCTTTTGCACCTACTGAACAAAACAGTTTGTCCAAGAGGATTCTGGGAAATTAAGTAAATGGTCAATCATTTACTTAATTTCCCAGAATCCTCTTGGACAAACTGTTTTGTTCAAAACTTGGCCTTTACAACGAAGCTTTAGAGGGCCAGTAGCTCAGCAGCCACTTAATTAATAGACACAGAGTTAACATATTTTAATGAGTGAACATCTCTGATAGAGAGAATGACAACAGTGTTATTGAATAAAACAAAATGAAAAACAACAATGTGCCCAAATAACAGAAATGACGGTGAAGAGAACACAGGATGTCTCAAGGAGCTCCAGTAACTCTCATTTCATAGCTCAAATGACAAATGCAGACATTTATTTCTGATGATCTGTGTAAAAAGCTGCATTAATCCACAGTGATTCAAATTGGTGAAATAAAAAAAGGTGCCAGATTGTGCTACCTGCTAACCTCAGCCAAAGTGTATACTCCCATGAGAGCAGACGGAGAGGGAGAGGGAGAGGGAGAGAGAGGGAGAGGGAGAGGGAGAGAGAGAGAGAGAGAGAGAGAGAGAGAGAGAGAGAGAGAGAGAGAGAGAGAGAGAGAGAGAGATGTTAGGGAAGAAAGGAGTGGGTCATTGTACTTCCCAGAAGTAAGAGATGGTGAGAACATCAATCACATAACAGACACACACAGACTCAACAAGCTGCACAGGCAAGGTCATCGTTAACAAAGTGCCTGGCAGAGTGAAATACCGAGCAATGTGTGGCTCAACGGACAATAACAAACTGACAATCAATCAATCAATCAATGCAGAAAGGAGAATAGTGGTGGTAAAAAAAAGAAAAGAAAAGATAAGAAAATGATACTTTAAATATGAGTGTAGCTTTATTTTTTACATTAATTTGGAAATGATTGCACATAAAAAGAATTGAAGCCAGTCATGGCTTTTCCTTATCTGATGGTTTTATATTTTATGTTTACGTTCATTCTTTAATTTTACTGTCAAGCTCATGAAAGGTACTATATAAATAAAGATATTATTATTACAAATGTGTGTGTGTGCATCCTGACAGAGAAGGATGCACACACACACACACACACAAACCTGCTTTACATTGAGTGGTTTTAAATTTGTCTATTCAGCGCGTTCGACACAAAACAGGGCGGTTGTAATCCAATAAATGCGTGTGTGTGTGTGTGTGTGTGTGTGTGTGTGTGTGTGTGTGTGTGTGTGGTAAAAAAACAAAAACACCAACGTCCTTTCTATGTAAAAGGTGGCATTAAAATTGCATGAAGCAAGCATATATGCGCACACACACACACACACACACACACACACACACACACACACACACACACACACACACACACACACACACACACACACTGCTGCTTCGAATCAGCAGAGTTATGTAACACCACTGCAGTAAACTGGCTACATCCTACTGAGAGAGACACAGACAGAAGGAGAGACTGAAACTGTGAACGAAATTTAAGGTGTCAAATCTGGTGAATGCTGATCCCAAAAATGTCCAAATGTATTTATTCAGATCTTTTTTAATGCCTCTACCATTAATAAACAAACCATATGTAACTGACAGCAGGGAGGCGGGCCCTCAGACTGAGACTAACCTATCACACAGGAAGCTCCAAACAGCATCACAACTGCCCTTTCACTACCAAAAAAGGGATCGATGAACCCGATCAGCAGCAATCAGTCAGTGATCTTATGTAACCGCAAATACAGTAGGTCAGCAAAAACTCTCGTTATAGTGGTGCCTTCAGGTGTCCATTCAAAATGACAGAAATGCAAAAAGTTGAATTGGTTATAGCCGAGGTTACGATGAAGTATGTTTCCCTTCAACTCATAATGGACAATGGGCAAAAATGTACAAGGTTGATGGTAAAAATATCCATTCGACTTCCATTTTGCTATCATAATATGTGTTAATGATCGTAACAATCAAAAAATATTTTAACTGGTCCAGTTCATGCAATATGAAAGCTGGAAGGACCAGAGGTAGTTGATGATATATTTCTGAGGTTTTCAGAGTTTGTATAGATGGGATTCTCGTGTGGTTTGTTTTTCTGTCCGGAAAAACAGGTCACCATTATAAGCTTTGCTACTACTGTACAACGTACCTTTTTCCAGGGATCAAAGTGGCAATATAAACCGAATTACTGGCAGAATTGGAATACAATAGGGGAG
The DNA here is from genome assembly GCF_023349555.1 of Cebidichthys violaceus. NCBI lineage: Eukaryota > Metazoa > Chordata > Actinopteri > Perciformes > Stichaeidae > Cebidichthys > Cebidichthys violaceus. The sequence continues at coordinate 9,452,538 of NW_027176329.1, read as the reverse complement.
AGAAATACAGGCGAACATTTGCTGTCATTTCCTGACATTTGCATTTTTTTCCCCATTTTTTAAAGTGATAATCTCAAAGAATTTAATTTAAGTAAATGTCTGCTAACGATCTATCGCTGGATGATGTAACACACTGCTGATGCAGCCGATGGCCAGCTGGTGAAAGCTCTTGCATTTGTAGTTTTACTAACTGGGTGTCAGTGGCGACATTCCTGGCAGAAATCCGAAACAGCACACAGCGAGATCCAAAAACACACCTGCAATTACTGCTAAGAGAACAAAACTGAGAAGTCTATGTTTATAAAAGTCAATTATGTCTTTTTAATTAACAAACAAATAATTACATTTTGCTGATTTTTCTGTGTTGCACTACATCCACTTAGCTGACATTAATAACTTCCTGCATCATTGTTGTTCCTCTGTCAGTATTTTAGCCATGAAGACTTATTTAGCATTTGTCACTATGTTTAACATACATTATGGCAATGTTGCTAGAAGTAATGTTTTCAAAAATATATATAAAAGGTTCTTCAGATCTCACAAGCAAATGGAGACCATGATAATAAATTGACCTTTAATACCTTCCTGGGAGAAATATATATAGTATATATTTCTGTTGTAAACATGGAGCACTAGTGAGAGCCCACAAAAATCTGACAACAGCCACGACTTTTCTCTGAGCAAACAGATCTGTTGTACTTAAATTACTCCCACGTTCATCATTTTAGCCAGATACATGACTGTACCACACAAGATTAGTCTTGTCAGCATCCATCCATCCTTCCTTTAAGCTAAATATACTGTCAAAGTGAGCGATAGCAGATGTTTTTCTACTCTCTTCTTAAATACACACATATAAAATAAGCCTGAGGCCAGCCATTACTACATCTCTCACTGCTATTAAGGCCGTTGTGTGTGTGTGTGTGTGTGTGTGTGTGTGTGTGTGTGTGTGTGTGTGTGTGTGTGTGTGTGTGTGTGTGTGTGTGTGTGTGTGTGTGTGTTCGGTTTTATAGATTTTCTCGTCTGGTTGACTGACTGCTGTACTACCAGTCCAACTTGTTATGTACTGGACACATAAATGATTAATAAAGAGCGTATATTTCATTGGCAATACAATCAATTTGGACCTAATTTTGGGGCTATTATTAAGAATATTTTAGCTCACAATGTATTTTTGCACAACATTTTAGAGCTATTGTTGTAAACATTTGGTAGTTAGATGATATCAATATTAAATGTTGGATGAATATTTCTCATTAGACAGCCTGAGGATCAGGGTGGCGTTATGATTTATCGTTTCATAACGTGAAAGAGTGCCGCTGTGCCATTCAAACACTCTGGATGAGGAGAATTATTTGCAGCAGCTTTATGTCCCATTAGCCTTGTGCTGCGAGATCACTGTAGAGCTCCGAGGCTACTGCTGTGATGCTTTGAACGAGCCGTATAGGTGAAGTGTTAATGCAGTGTGGGTGCTGTGTTTACGTCTGATCGATTCCCGTATTGGGCCTTCGGAGGCCGTGTGAATCTTCTTAAACAAGACATCTGTGATGGGACAAACGTTCGACTTATTACACCAACATATGGAAACTCTACTCTGGTTTAGTAGCATAGCGACTATACGCTACTGGTCATACCAGATCAATTAAAGCTGTAGCAGCAAAGCGCTCGAGTGTATTGACTTGAGCAAGGGCATGTTTTGTTTTGTGGTTATGAATTGATACATGTATTAACTGATGCAGTCATTCTTCATGAAGAAAGACTCCTCAGGGTCTAAATACTTCATGATATTCTATCATTTTACTCATAATTTAACTTATTTTTTAATGGTTTAAAAATAAAAACATACTTATATATATATATATATATATATATATATATATATATATATGTGTTTATGTGCTCCATAAACTGTTTATTGAGCAAAACAATAGCATAACAACATTTATGGTGATAATTGTTATTCGCAGCCCCTGTTTGAAGAATTTGCTTCCCCTGATGTTTCTTTGTCCCTCGTCATCACCTGAGAGCTCTGTGGTGGTTTGTTTTTGATGACTTCACCTCCCTGGAGGGGGAGAGCTGGGAGCAATGTGCTGACAAACACAACACACACACACACACACACACACACACACACACACACACACACACACACACACACACACACACACACACACACACACACACACACACACACACACACACACAGCTCTGCATGCCTCACATATCTTACACTAATAGCCCACACATACCTAGCTTATCGCCTGTTGCATGGAAAACCATGCACACCCCACGAACGCACAGAACATGGCTTTGTCTTTAAGACTAAAGCTTCTGCTGACTCAGCATTTACATCACAAACACAAACAACCAAAGATTTGAGTTTCAGAGATTTTGTTTCCTGCATTCTGGTGACTGCAACAGCATTTTTATGTTAAATCTAGAGGGTCGGTAAGTGTGCCCCCTCATGTCCCACGAACCACAGTTTGGGAACCACTGGCATCAATCTTCACATACTAATGTTGGTGTTTGCCTTGTCCTTTGCCCATTGTATCAGTATTACACCAATAACCCCGCCCTGCATCAGTGGTAATGTTAGCAAAAAACCCTCTCTAAAAACCTTTTGTGTCTCCATCTGTGTACAGCAATAACATTTATAAATGAACAAAGTTGCTGCAGACATTATATAAAGTGCTATAAATAGGAAGGCTTTTTAATAACTGACAGACTGGTGTGTTTGTCTCTCTCCCTCTCTGCAGAAAGACAAATGGAGGACTGAAGATTGCGGTTAAAAAGGTGTCTCAAGCTGACAGGAATACAATTCACACTACGAGTGTCTCGTATTTCTCACTTAACTCTAAAAAGATGTTTTTTCTCTTTCCCATCCCACATACAGTGTTTCATCTGCCCCTTGATAAATGCTTGCATCTGTTGCTTCCTCATATACATGAACATTTTATTCTATCTATTCACCTGTCCTCCACCTACTCTGTCCCATGAACGACTGGGTCAGATTATGGCGATTAGTCACAGTGTGACATCAAGCCAGTCATTTATATAACCCTGTATTACTCCGTCTGCAAGGTCATCTGCTAGATTAGACCAGCTAACATGACAGGATCACTCAGTGGATTAGGTCACCTGGGATGCTAGCAATGCAAGATCAAACTGATTTGCTGCACAATGAATAGCATGCTAGGCCTACATGCAACGTGGAAATTAAATTTTTGTAGGATGCTGAATAAATTACCATGTAGCCAAATTCAATGGAGTCAATGTTAGCATTTAAACAACACTGGATGTGGCAGCTAAAATAGCTAAGCTGCAACAGAACAAAATAAACATAGCATTTTGCAAATGACAAAACCAGATGTTTTTTTTGCATTATACTGAATCCAGCGTTCTGGGCTTGTATTTTTAAAGCCTCAGGCACTGACAGCAGAAGGCCAGTGGTCCACTGTGCTGCATGCTAACATTATCTGGTTACCATTTGGTTGACTTCAGGGTTTCCTGCTGTGCTTAATAGCGGCGGGGGGATACCCTACCTGAAATTTGGACCAACTATGCCTACATCATAGTACACATCTACTTACTAAATTGATCATCCAGTCTCAGTATGCAAATATTACTGTCGCTGGAGTGTCAAACTGTGGCTGGTTCATCCAAGGAAATTGAGTAACGGTCAGGAAACTATTACAGTAAGCTGAGGTTTTCAGCCACACATCCTGAATTAATAGGAGGACATTTCCAGTTGGATTGTAGTAATCTCCTTTGGTAAGGACAAGAAGGCCTCCAAAGAAGGATAACAATGCTGCAAAGCTGCCAGCCCTGGACTGTTTTGGGTACCACATTGGTGGCACAGGTAGTGCCGCATGTACAGCCAGTTAGTCAAACAAAAACAAAATAAAGAGAATAAGTTTAAACAAGGCTAATTGTGAAAAAGCGCTCTTTAGGTCACCTTCATCCTGTTTCCAAAAGAAAGTCAACTTGTCTCAAGAATTGTTTGAATGGCATAAATCAAAATATAAGATGTATTGCTGCACTATAATCAAGAACACTTAAATCTAACAAACAAGTTAATTTGTATCAAAGAAATTGTCTCATCAGCAGTTTTTTCAAGTTTTATAAAAATTTTAAGTAGCAATAGTAACACAGAGGGACTTCTCAACACTAAATCTCGGGTTGGTAATGTTCTTCATAAACATCTTTTGTAATATTTGTTGAAATGGTCTTTACAGCAATGATTGAACGGTCTAACCGAAAACAACGTCAAAACACGCCGTCTGCGCTCTCCGCCTCCTCCTTGTTCCACTCCTTTTCTTTCCACTCCTCATCATCTCTCTTAATCCCTTTCTCATCATTAACTCAACCTCTCCCTCGCTCCTACCTCACTTTAAGCTGCATTAAATCGTTTTTTATATCTGTGCCTCTCTCACTGGTTTGAAGGAGAGGCGAGACTAAGTTGGAAAAAGGTGGCGTGTCATGTGATTGGTCCATCGGTACTCATGTATGTGCAAGCCTTTAGGGGAAAAGCCCGTCTCCTTGTATGAGTGACCGCTGCCGGGAGTTCAGAGACAAAACAGAAAAGAGCTCTGCATGCTTTCCACACCTTGTAAGGTAGAAGATTCTTATCCTTTCTCTGGGTTTTGTAAATATGGGCTCCTTGACCCAACTGTGTGTGCTTCACACACACACTCTAACATACTCTTCCTTTCTCTGACCCCAGTGTTGTGGGGTCACACACACAATGGTTTCACTCAGGGCGAGCCAACCAGCCGGCTATCCAGCTAATTCCAGTAGCTACAGTCAGTCTCCAGCACGCATGGAGCATTAACCACATGGAGGAGGGGGTCGATATTTGTTATCCTAAAACTTGGACTCCTGCCCACAGGGTTGAAGGGGGGGTTTGTCTGCATCTCACTAGGCCTGTTTGTTAGCAGGCTAAAGACATGAATCAATCTGCACAAAACCAGCCATTGTGTGGGAAATTAATTTTGACATATCGCTTCTAAATGGATTCACATGACAAAACCAACTGGAAAGTGGCGCAAAGTAATAAAGAAGGTTGCTCAGGACAGGAAGTAAAATATTTCCAAAATGCTGATCAGAATGGCTTATTGAATCACGTGTTTTCTGATTCAGGCAGCCCACCAAAACACTGACCGGGTTGTCTTATTTCACAGTTTGTAGGTTGGTGGTCACTCCCAAATGTATGTGCACAAGCACTGAAAAAGTACTTTTTTCATAATATGCTGTCCTCTTGAACAATGGCTGCAATCTGAACAGCTCTCCTGTCTCCTTGCTACATTTCAGGCACAGTAATGTGCTTCTCCTAATTAGTATATAATTGAAACACGTTGCACTGACCTCTACTGAATGCTATCTACTTCATAATTCATTTGGATAGAAGGCAATCTATGATCAGTGTAAAAAGGTCAGATTGAGCAGCAGCCAATTAGCACATGAAAAGACAAACATGACTGGATTAACTCTCCAAACCAGTGATGAATCTCAGCGAGACACCAAAATCACTGCGCAGTCTGTTTTAAATTATTCATTTCAGTGGACTAATCTGTGGCAGTTGTACCTCTCAGTGGCTCCAAAATCTACTAAGAGGGGCTCAGACACATCCCGATCTAAAAAAAATAGGCTCGGGCAGCTCAACCAGGGCTAAAATTAGAGCAAAAACATGCAGCAACAGCACTGGTCTGACACTACAACAGGAGACGAGCCTGATATAAGATTACAGTGATTATGATTTCAAGGTACACATTGTTTTTAAGAATCCCACCATTACTTTTTAATGCTGACAATGGCTTTTGCTGCCATGACATTTTTAACATTTGGCAGATCTCAGTACCTTCCTTTGGAAATAACAGAACATTGGAAACGTTTAAAAGCCTTTCTCCCCATGGCGGCTCATCCTGGGTGAGCCAGCCAGGAGTCACGGTGGCCACAGAGCGTCCTGCCACTCATGTCGCCTTGGTTATGTAAGCTAGGAGATCACACAGAGGGCGAAGGAGAGATTTGGAGAGAAAAGGAAGGGAAGGGAGAGGGGAGGGGGGATTGCATGGGAAGTGACTTTGAATTATAAACAAGGTTATGGCTGTTTCAGCCTTTTATCTCTCTCTCTCTCTCTCTCTCTCTCTCTCTCTCTCTCTCTCTCTCTCTCTCTCTCTCTCTCTCAGTAAGCCCACTGCGTCTGTCTGTCTGTCTGTCTGTCTGTCTGTCTGTGTGTCTGTGTGTCTGTGTGTGTGTGTGTGTGTGTGTGTGTGTGTGTGTGTGTGTGTGTCAGACAGCAAGCTAGCTAATCTCTAGACAGATCAAGTTGAAGTCCATCTGAACAAGGTGAGGAGGACTTGGCGTAAATTTAGCTGCCAAGGTGTCCTCTTAAATGCCAGAACAACGTCAGGACAAACAACATGACTCCCTGTTCCCGATGACAAACAATATTAAGTTAACCGCCACTTTGTATTCTAAATATTACATGTTATTGTTATTAACACGGATGCAATCCTGAATCCTGTTTATATCCTGAAAGAAGAGAATATTCTTTGGTTTATTCTTCCTCAACTACATGGTTTCAGCTTCTCCACTGTGACGATTTGCTTCTTGCAAATGAATGGATAATGAAATTGATTCGTTAGATGCAGCCCAAGTTTTGATACTGATGTTTTATGTAGACTCCGTATAACAGACGGCCCACTAGGAGCCTGCTAAGTGAGGATGAGATGTGAAAAGGTAAAACTGATTGTCACTGTAAATCTGTGTGTGTGTATGTGAACTCCTTACTTACCTATCTGCAGCAGTACGGGCGTCACCAGCGCCGTCTCCATGGCGTAGCAGAACTCCCGGCCGAACATCACGGCCCCATGCATCACCCATCTCTTCAAGGGTATGCCTTCAAGCGACCCCTCGCTCGCCGCCTCCTCTGCTCCCCGACCTCCACCTCCCACTCCATCCGTCTCGCCTCCTGCTCCTCCTTTGTCCTCGTCCGATGCCGTGGTGTTTTTGGCATTAACCCCACCCACCAGAGATCCGACCTGCATGGCGTCGGCCTCTGTGTTCTGGGGAGGCATGTTGGAGGGCATGCACGCAATGAGAAAACAAGTGCACCCCCTCTGACACGCTGACAAAAAAATAGAATACTGCTTCCCACCTTACTACTCGTATCAAGTCACTCGGAGTTACTTTAAAACGGGTAGCGACCTAATTACATTCTTTACAAGCTACAAATTGCAGCCTGTGGTAGTAACTTGCTGGTTATATATTACGGCTTTAAAAGAATAATCACCAGATAGGTGTGTTCAAGTGTGCTAATACCACCATCATAAAAACAAAAAACCCTGTAACAGATAGTGTCCCAGCATTAAAGGTAACAAAATTAATCTTGGGTCCTGCTAAAACTCAACAAGGCTATGGACACCAAATAAATGAAGAAAAAAAAACCTGATCTATAGATCTGGCATGTTAATGTAAAATAAAACGAAACAATCGGCAATCAGTTGTCCTCTGAACAAGTTGTCCTAAAAACAACTTGACCTCCCCAAAAACTGCAGCCTAAATTAAACAAGTGTTAATCCTCCTCTCGGCTCTTTGTTTCCTCCCAGAGTCGAAAAAAAGCTTTCCAAAGGCTTGTAGAAATCCAGAAGAAATAATGGAAGCTGTTGAATTTTCACAGGAAGAGTGTGCGGTACATTCCAAGAGTGAGTTTGTGTGTGTGTGTGTGTGTGTGTGTGTGTGTGTGTGTGTGTGTGTGTGTGTGTGTGTGTGTGTGTGTGTGTGCTCGTTTATGGCTTTTTTGTCATTGAGGTTTCTCCCTCTTTTTCCTACTGTCTATTACAAGCTGTAAAAATCCATATAGAAGACCATTCAGTAAGTTCCAGAGTCATTTTGTATATAGAGGGCTGGATTGAGGGCTGGATGACGGAGTGGGTGGGGGCTAGGAAGAGGCCACTGGGGGAGGGGAGAGGGGGGGGAAGGCAGGTAGCAAAGGTGGGCGGAGCTCTTCTGAAAATCCCCATCGATTGGCTGATCAATCTGGAGGAAAACACCAACAGGAAGACAACCCAGCAGGTGGAGAAGCACACAGCGCAGGCGTCCCATTGGTCAGGAGGAGAGATTACCGAAAAAAAAAAGAGAAAAGAAACATCAGAATTTGTGACAGCAATTTCACTTTCACGTGCACTGACCAGAAGACGGGCACTTCGCTGCATATATACAAAAAGAACAGTATTTTTCTCAGGTGTATCAACATGGAGGTACTAGGTGAGGGCAGAGCGTCATTTGACATAAGCAGAGAGAAGAGGAGGAGAAGATACAGCAGCCAGTACGTGCCGATCCTTCGGGTTGAGTTGATGCACGTAAATGCTGGAAAAAGGACAATAAGGCTTCTATGGTAAACACTGGCTGAGGGTGTTTTTGAAGTGCATCACACATCAGCTGTTTTTTTACCCTTAACTTCTTTATCAATGCTCCCTGAGGAATATCGCCATGCTTGAAACATGTTGCAGTCCAGAAAAGTTATTTTTCCAAGTCTGTATTAATTCATAAATATTATTTAACATACTTCCATCATTTTATTTTTTAATTTGTTTGGTTATTTTTTATAACCAAACACATTGAAGAAGCCCCTTTTCCACAGTCTTTCGTGGACCCCTGATGAGTGAACTGATGGCACACACAGCTGAGACACAAGCAAGCCTTTCTGTTGCATTTGTCATTTTTTTTGCCATCACAGCCGTGTTTTTATCATTGCTTTTGTGCGGGAATATTTGTCCATGCAGAGAGTTGCAACATTTTTGCCTCAGCTCCAATACAAAAGAAGTTAGTGGAATTATGTTATGTACTGTAAAATACTTTCTAAAACTAAACAGCAACTTGTCTTTGCAGAAACGATGTCATGGTTACGCTCTGAACAAAACTACGTTTTGAAAATAAAAACTTCCGACATTAAGGTCTGTGGATAATCTTGAAAAATGGGGTCATTCTACCGGGATAGACACGCTGCTTTTTGAAAACAGAACTGAAACCAAAATACGAGTCATATTTATTGTACTGGCCCGGAGGCAAAAATGTCAGAGAACAATAACTCAAAACCTGGATGAACTAAACCAAAACTATTCTTGTGACCAGAAACCACAAGGGCAAGAGAGAAAATGTGTATTTGTATTATATTTGGGCAAAGCCAACCCACGTGGGTTTGAATCTGTGAGAGCAAGTTGTGTGAGAGTACCAACATGCTGATACCACAACTCAAGACACGCACACGCTCCTATGAAAAGAGTCCATTTTATAAGAGTGTAATTGGTTTGAGCACATGATTCATCCTCGCAGACACTCGGACAGTCTTTCAAACTGGACGGGGAGGATGAAAGCATGCAATGCATTTATGAGAAACATATTCAAGTTGAGCTACTGTTTCAAACAGAGGGCTTGTGTGTGCTTGGTGAGAAGAAGAAAGAAATGAGAGATATGTGGACAGAAAAAAAGAGAAAGAGAGGAGAATGAGAGGCATGAAGGCCTTCAGCTAATAATACACCTCAGAGAGAGAGAAACAGACTGCGTGTGTGTTCAATACCATTTCCTACAGACTTAAACTCCAAAGTGTGTGTTTTTGTGTCCAGTGGGCCAGTGGATTATAACCCGTGGAGACGGCACGTTCCGTCACACCCAACACACACTAATGCTTGCCACGTGAACGACACACAAACATAACAGTGCTAAGACCCTCATCAAGCCTCTTAGGGTGAGATTTAGAAAGAAAACACGAGAGAGAGAGAGAGAGAGAGAGAGAGAGAGAGAGAGAGAGAGAGAGAGAGAGAGAGATGAGGTTTGAACAGGTGGAAGGTGAGAGGAATAAGAAATGGAGGAAGAGAAGTTAGGAAGAGAAGGAGAGGAGAAGGAGAGATGAAGAGCGGGACGAGGCAGACAGATCGAGGAGATGTTGAAAATATTTGTCTCTCTGCCCATTTCTTACTTTTTCTGGTTCATTGCTCCTCGCTTTTCAGAGTTCTCACGTGTCCCCATTAACATTCATGATGCACTCAAGATGGTTATGAATATTTTATTCTCTCACACACCCCTCCTCACCTGACCTCACACTCTGCAGCAGATTACATAACAAGCCCCCTCCTTCATAGTAATACATATACATAACAAATGCATACCAATTAAAAATCTAAACTATTTTAAAATGAGAGGACGACCACAGAAAGGACACCACAACCTCCCCTCACTGTGAGGGAGAGAACACGATGTACCAAAGCTCCCGAACTGGCAAAATCCTGTACGACAAGATGTTTCACAAAGTGCAAAGTGTTGCGTTTCACAACTAGTGTCTCTTAAAAAGGGAAAAAACTTCTTTACACTTTGTGCTGTAAAAGGATGGAACAAGCTTCCAGAGGAAGTTAACTTTTTAAAATAGATTGGATACATTATGGTCAATATCGCTATTCTAACTAAGCATATTGTGGTATTATTATGTAGTTTGTTTGTTGTAGTTGGAGTCTGGTGTGGAGGAGGATTCATATGCTGCAGCAGAATTTTCTTAATTAAAAAAGCCAAACTGGAAGCCTCAAACCTCTCTTAAGAAACATTTTGTTGACAACACTGAGGCTAAACCCATGTGGTGATACAATCCGTTCCTGCATTACCGCACACAGTTGAAAACAACTGTGACAGATATAATGATATGGATCATAAAAATCAAGTAAATGTTCGCAGGGATCTCAAGAAAGTTTCACATCTCTGCAACTAATGGGATGTGCGTCAATGGGCTAAAAGACATAAAAGAATCACTGTGGTCTTTCTACATATTTCTCTACACAACATAGAGCAGTATTAGCCTCAGTATATTGTGCCCTGAACGCGCATGCACGTACGTACGCGCGCACACACACACACACACACACACACACACACACACACACACACACACACACACACACACACACACACACACACACACACACACACACACACACACACACACACACACACACACACACACACACACACACAGCTATCGGATTATAGATCTATACACATGCAGCACCATTCAGTTGTTCTGAGCAGGATGGCGGCTAAGAAAGAACTGCGACCCCGGCATGAAATCAGAGCAAGCTCAGCCTTCATCGACCCTCTCCATCTTTCTTCTTCTTCCATCACCTCCCTTACATGTTACAGGTAACATAAGTAAACAGACATGTCTCATCCCTGCTGCAGGCCTGGTCTTGTATGGCACATAGTGTCAATGTGCAAATAAGCAGTGACTTGAATTGTAAAATGGTTTGCATGTTTCCTGTGCTCCTGTTGTCCACCTATTTCTGGAGAGCAGGTTGTAGGACAAAATGTACGTAGCTGCAGCAGATGTGGTTTTCTGCTTGCCGCCATCTTGTCA
>NW_027176329.1:9327518-9441040 GCF_023349555.1 Cebidichthys violaceus | reverse complement strand
TATATATTATATATATATATATGTATATATATATATGTATGTATGTATGTATGTATGTATGTATATATGTGTATATATATATATATACGTATATATATGTGTGTATATATATATATATATATATATATATACGTGTGTATATATATATGTGTGTTAGCCCCTGTTGGTCCCTCCTTGCACGTTTCTTCTTTAAACTTTTCATTTCCTAGCTCCATTCATTGTCTTTGTCACTTCATACTGTTCCAGTATTCTTTATTTCTTTCATTTTATCACCTTCACTGTTTTTTCTGTTCTTCCTTTTTCCTCCCCCCCCCCCTCACCTTTCCTGTCATTCTGTCACATTTCCACACCCTCTGCTCTGCATTCTTTCTTTTGCTTGCTCACCCTCCCTGCACATTCTTTCTTTTCTGCTTTCATCCACCCCCTCGTCCTCCATTCCCATTTTGGATGTATATCCTGGCGCCGTAGCTGACGCTTGTCTCCCCGGCTTCTGGGGTGCTGCAGGGGTGTGCAACGACCACGGTAAGACCTACGCGCTGTACGCCATCACCGTGTTCAGACGCAGCCATGACGGAAGTGAGGACTGCTGGAAGACCTATCGCCGCTACTCTGACTTCCACGACTTCCATATGAGGATCACTGAACAGGTGTGTGTGAGTGTGTGTGTGAGTGATGGTGTTTGTGTACCGGTTGTTCAGATGTCAGCAACATTTCTATCCCAGAAGAAAGTTTACCGTTAGTGTTAAAGCTTGGAGCAACATCTCATGGACTCGGTTGTCTCCCTCTGAGTGTTGCATATACTCCGTTTTAGTTTGAGAACCTGGCGTCGATCCTCAAGCTGCCAGGGAAGAAGACCTTCAACAACATGGACAGAGACTTCTTGGAAAAGAGAAAAAAAGACCTCAATGCGTACCTACAGGTAAGTGTTTTACATCCTAGTGTTGTCAAATTTTGAATGCCTTTGTTGTATCGCATCATTTTGTTGAGTGTATATCAGTAATTGTGTGTGTGTGTGTGTGTGTGTGTGTGTGTGTGTGTGTGTGTGTGTGTGTGTGTGTGTGTGTGTGTGTGTGTGTGTGTGTGTGTGTGTGTGTGTGTCAGTTGCTGCTAAACCCAGAGATGGTGAAGGCCTGTCCAACGCTGATTCCTTATGTATATGACTTCCTAGAGAACAAGGCCTACAGCAAGGGAAAGGGAGAGTTTGCACGCAAGGTCACTAAAGTGTTTCACTTTCATTTATTTACTATTAACTTACTGCAGAATTATTATATTATTTTATATTATTATATATATATATATATATATATATATATATATATATATATATATATATATATATATATATATATATATATATATATATATATAATTAGTCAAGATTTTATTCTCACATTTATTTAATCACAGTTATGAGTGGCTGTACTTGACTCATTTGTGACTGATTTTCTAAAGTACATGTTCTCCTTTTTGTTTTATTCCCCCATCAGATAGACACATTTGTAAATCCTCTGAGGAGCTCCATGAGAAATGTGTCCAACGCGGTGAAGGGCCTGCCAGACAGTCTGGCTGAAGGCATGACCAAGGTCTCTGATAACATGGGCCGCATGTCAGAAAGACTGGGTCAGGACATTAAACAGTCCATTCTCAAGGTAACACCATCACATAGAGCAAGTACTTAGCAAGGAAATCAACTGTTTTTCTCTCCTTTTTTTGTGGTTGATATGGTCGATTAGCTTTTTGATTTGATTTCACTTTATCATCAGAATATATTTTCTGTAATCTTCTATTTGATGGCTGATATTCTTCAAATAAAATATGAAAGGGGTCTGATGTTTCTCCTCTTTTTTTCCAGGTGCCTCCACTCCTCCCCAAGTCTGACATCGACCCTGAACACTGTCGGGTTTCTGCTCAGCTTGATGACAACGTGAGTCATGTTGGGTTTGTTTTTTTTGTCTTTCATTTCCTTGTTTTTTTAAAAATATATATTTAAATGGTCTTTCATCTGTTTATCTGTGTGTCTAGGTGGATGATAACATCCCACTGAGGGTAATGCTGCTGCTGATGGATGAAGTATTTGACCTCAAGGAGAAAAACCAGTGGCTGCGCAGGAACATTAAGAACCTGCTGCAGCAGCTCATCAGGGCCACGTATGGAGACACCATCAACAGGTCAGAGACACATAATACACGGAGCAGACTGACATAAGTACACAGACCGATGAAAAAAATAAAAAAAAATATATATATATATATATATACACACACACACACACACACACACACACACACACACACACAGCAGACTAGTCAGAAATGTTTTATTTATGTATATGATCTTCTGCACCCACCAAAACATGTCTATAAATGATCCCAGACTCAACCAGAGCTGGGTTGGTTACAGATATTAACCAAAATACAGACTTTCAGACAAACCTCTCGTGGCCTAAGATGCACAAACCTCTTCATTGCAAAACCAGTTCCACCTGAGAAAACAGCATCATGGTGTTAAAGTTCACAGATCACAGGATGTTTGCACACTAAACTGAACACAAGTACACGCATGTTGAGAGCCTCAGACAGTCTCTCTCTTGTACGCAGAGTAAAGAGCAGTGAATCAGTGAGTAGTGTCACACGGAGCACAACCTGAACCGTCTTTCCTTTGTCTCTGTAGGAAAATTGTGGACCATGTGGACTACTTGACCTCACCTGAGCAGGTTGCAGACTACGTCAAGAAGTTCAGGTAAACCCTCACGTTTTTCTTTGAAATAACTGATTGGTCAGAAGAATTATGAATGACCCTCAGTTGGCTGTGTCTCCGTATAGGGATTCCTACTGGCCCAACGGTATTCTGGCTGAGACGCCACCCCGCAGGGACAAGAGCATCCGCATGAGGACACGAATAGCTGCCAAGACCAGTCTGCTGGGCATCATGCCAGGTGAAAACACACACACACACACACACACACACACACACACACACACACACACACACACGAGCACTGCGCTCTTTTTCCTTCTATATTAAGCATATTGTGTCTTTTCAAGCAACTGTCTTTCGTCTGTCCTTTTCACCTTTCATTTTGTAAAAGATTTATTTGCTTACTTCAATTTTCCTTTCGTTTTATGTCTCTGTTATGCAACTAAACGGCTCCATGCCTCATTCTGGCCTAATGCCACATTAAAGGGGCAATTAAGTGACATAAACACTCCTCAGGTCAGCCCAAGTACCGCACTGCTATGAGCTTGGGGCAAAAGAGTTTGTGCTCCTGACCGCTGTATTTCTCTCCCTACCTTCAGACGAGCTGAAGCACATCATCGGAGCGGACACCACGAGAAAAGGTATACTCCGCGTCTTCGACATGTTTCAGTACCAACCCATGAACCGCCGGCTGGTCTACGTTTTCCTGGAGGGCTTCTTGGAGACGATGTTCCCCCAGTACAAATTCCCCGAGCTCTTCGTCAAGCTGCACTCCCGCTCGCCACGCATCCACAGATATGGCCAGAAACTCAAATCCTCCTCCCTCAAGAGGTGACAGGAGAGGACAGAGGCAACGGGACATGGGCCGACTAGACACACACAGACTTGAGAGCTGAGAGTGGGGGGGGGGGGGGGGGGGGGGCTTGATGTGTACGTTGAGGTATGTGTGTGATTTCTGCCCTTCCACTTCTCCCACACACTATTTTCAGTGAAAACACTCCAATTATCCAGCTGATTATTTCTGTCAAGACAGAATTGAAGGATGAACAACACACACTCTGCCCTCCTCTCACTCTGTGACACACACACACACACACACACTAATGCGCAACACAAATCCTGTAATTTGCACCAAGACTGGACATGGCAGTCTTTTCTTTTAGTTTAGATATTTTCCTCCTCCTGTTTGGACTTTTTAATTTGTGTTTAGCTTTATCTTGGGCCAGTCAATGCTGCTTTCTCCTGGTCCAGAGACCACAGATACTGTATTGTTTTTAAACTGCAGGAGTAGATAGCATAGACCCACACCTTGCCTTACCTTCCCGCTTCTGTCTTTTGGCCGGTTCACTCCTACCATCCCAGTGACCTGGCCCACTCAGCTGTAGTCCAACTTACCCTCATGCTGTAGACATCTTATCTGCAAAAGCTGCACACTTTTTTTTGTTCATAGCAACCAAATATGTCAATAGCACTGGGTTAAAAAGGCGCTGTTTTTAAAATGTGACTGAACAAATATGGGTCGAAAAGAGATGATTTAGATTTGTATTGTCTGCATCTTTTCCAGCCTCAATGCCTCTCTCTTGAGACAGTTTTTGTTTTTTGTTTTTTTCCCAAAAAGTGTGACATCTGATCCCATGATCCTCAAATAGATCCACACCCCCTTTAATGCTACTGTCATAACCTGTGACGACCAAAGCTCATGCTGTTCCATATGTGTGTGTGCGCTGGTTTGGTGTTGGGATACTCTGAACATTATTGTTCTTCATATCCTTAATCATATGAGGAAAGAGAATGCAAAGTGGACCGTGAACAACCCTAAAAGGTGAGGCTGTGAGGACAACACAGCTGTGGGAGGCTCGGCTCTGGCGGTCCAAGCGCACTATCAAAGAATGTACTCTCTGGTCTAGTGTATTTGGCTCGTGTAGAATTGTGTGTGTGTGTGTGTGTGTGTGTGTGTGTGAGCGTGAGCGTGAGCGTGTGTGAGCGTGAGCGTGTGTTTAGCACAAAGATGCAGTCTTCTTCAGTCAGAAACTGTGCCAGTGTGAGCTAGTGAACCAGCCTTAAAACTATATACAGTATATACTGACCAAGAGGCGCGCTAGAGGTAGCTCCCCTCCACTCGACTGAACGTTACAAGGAAATCAAGATAGAGATATGGAGATATATATACACTTTTATTCAGAGAAAATGTCTTTAATTTTGTGCAATATCTGTTTTTTCTTTAATGCATGTGCATTTTGAATCATTGTATACTTAAAAAAAGTAATTAATCTTGTTTTAATAGTAGAAAACATGAAAGAAGCTTCCCAAGAAATGTCTTCTCTTCCCAACAACTTAACATTCCGTTGTTGTAAAAGTACAATGTTTATTTTACAGACTTGTTTTATAAGTCTGATTTTTTTTGTTTTTGTTTTTGTTTTTTGGTGTATAGGGGGATATTTTACACTTATTCCTCACCCACCCGTACGGAATCTTGTGTTTTGGGCAGCGGCAGGGGGGTTTCTGTGTAGCAGCCTGATGATTAGCTCATTGGGCTATAGCTGGTTCAGATGCGCCTCAGACAACGGCTTCTTTTTTTAACTCATATGTGGTATTTTATGCATTCAAGCCTGTTCTGTTGAGTGTGAACAGATCTTTGTTGTTAACTGACAGCTGGAGGGAGCTGCGTCCTTTAATGAGCACTTACCGTAGCAACTGTGGGAGGGCCGTGGGCTGGACGGAGGATTCTGCTGCAGTCGCTGGATGGAGCGCCCTCGTCTGCTTTGGTTGATTTGCTTGCACTGAGCAGCCCCGGTGGACTCCGATTGGCTGAGTGAGGAGGACGTTGAACTGGAGCCTCGCTTACTGGGAGGTGAATATTTTTGTTCCCACGGTGGAGGAGGTGTCACTTCTAACTTTCTGCACATCTCTCCATGCAGGAAGGCTTGTCTTTTTTTTTTTATTTTTTTTTTTTAACCCCAGTATTTATGAATTTATGATTATGAAAAATTGTGCATATCTGTGTACAGTATGTGTTAATAGTGTGCCTAAATGTACTGTCAACTCTATTTTCATATTTTTCTTTAACCTAAAAAAATCAATCAGAATGTCATGATCATTTATGCGACTGAAAATGACTTTAGGGTGTTTTCTTGCATCATGCTTATCAAACTCTTCCTTGTGAGCTGTTGTGCTCAGATCAGTATAACACTAATAAAAGATAACTAAAACTATCGGACCCTCGGGGCTCTGCTGTTTTCAGTACGTTTGTTTGATGCATTTGTGATTCGTATAGATTTGCAGGTTCTGTGTCGGTGCTGAGCTTAATGAAACACTTCTGATGTGGCTGAAGTTTACGTAGCAGCTAAACAAAAATCATATTAGACCACTAACTAGTATAAGATGATCTCCTTACTGTCTAATTTAGATGTTTGCTTTTTATCTTGTAAGAACAGGTCTCTTTTCTACTAATGACTGATATATTTTTGTGGAGCAAAACGAGAGAAATTAGTTATTAAATACCTCTGGACGACTCGAAGCAAATGTCTTAACTTACACTATGCATTGCCCTTAATGTTATTTTTATAGCTTTGTTTAGTATGCTTACAATTCCAATAACTCAATTAAATCGAGTATTTTTTTTATATTGTCAGTTACTTAATCAGTCCTGATAGTGATTCCGAAAGTAAGGTTTTGCTTATTGGTATGGATACAATGATTTCTGCATTAACCTGTAAGAAATAACTTTTCAAAATTGTGTTTTTCTGCAAAACGTTTCAATGAACAGATATAAAATTGCCTTTTTGATTAAATATATGATCTTTAATTCAACCAATCTATAGCTTCCAACATTGTAGCATCCTTGGTCAACCTTGTACACACTTCTTTAACTGGGTGTCATATTGTCCACGAACATCAACAAAACATCTTAGTAGTCCACGTTAGAGCCAGTTTGAAAGTTTATTCACGCTCTCGTGAGAAGCCTTCACGTCTTCCTCTGCGCTTTTCCCACCGGGTCAGCAATGATCACAACTCCCCATGCAGCCAAACCTGAAAGATAAAATACGGTTGTGCATTTATTACTTGAAAAAGACGACAATCCATGTCATACCTGTAACGTTATTGGATAACTTACAAGCAGCAAAAGTGATCTGCGCCACTGTCCCCATAGAGGTGGGTCCACCTAGTCGCATCACTCCCCGGGCTGCATGGTACACGTAAGCTCCGGACAGGACCAACCCGCCTCCGGAGATGACCCGGCAGCTCCAGCAGCCCTTAAACAGTTGGTTGGTTTTTGACACGGGGGCGTCTGCTCCTCCTGTTGGAGCCTCTGGTGCTGTTGACATTGTACTACAGGGCATGTGCTAATGCTAACAGACTTCCTGGTCAAACACGCATGGAGACGTCAGTAAACATGGAGGAAAAAATAAACACTCCGTTTCTCAAAAATCCCCCTCATACGTTTAAACAATTCAAAGTCACTACCAATTGTTATCTCAGGTCCTCATCATGCCGGTTGTATGAAGATCATCAGATTTGTAAAGAAGTTCCGGGTTATGTTAGTGTTTCCTGTCTTGGATTTTCAAAATAAGTTTGTTTATTTCTTTGCCGCTAGGATGCCAGTTATTTGTCTGTGATCCGTTCAGGACGGGACAAGTAGATCCGTATTTGAAAACACAGATATGGACCTGCTGCACAAATTATGATTGTGAGGCTCAAGATGTATACAGTGAATCAATATTATTTTGCAAGGGGAGTCGGATAATAAGCTGACTCACTAGAAGGACTCCTGACCCCTCACACTATGGTGTAAACAAGTGCGTCTGGATAACATCATTCATGTCTCTCGGGGAAGTAACAATGTTTTTGCTGCTTGTCGTTTTTGTCAGCTCGTTCCTAACGTCGGCTGTTGGTCAGACGGAACCAGACGTGGACTCCTCGTACGTTGCCGCTGTGTATGAGCACAACTTAGTCCTGAACCCGGAGCCTCGTGTCCCCCTGTCCCGCCCCGCTGCCCTGCAGCACATGCAGAAGAACCTGGATGTCTACGAGGAGCAGGCTGCCCGGGCCTCTCAGCAGGTATGGGCAGGTCAGGAGAAAGTTAAATGTTTAGTATTTAAGTCAAAGAAACAATTGTGCTTATTGTTCACTTCACAATTAACATGTATCCAGTAACCATATCCTTCAAAAATAATGTAGAAAAGCTATACAAATGGACTTAATTTGGCTTTAAAGGAAGTTACCTTAAAGTCAAACTTAACAATTTTTCCTGACCCTATTTTTTCTTTACTGATACAACTATTACATTAATATTATTTTATCACTTTTTACTGTATTGGTCTTTGGACCCTTTAAGTAAAGCCTCAAATGTCATTGTCATTGAAGGTTGCTATAAATTACAGAATATTTCAGTTACCTGAGCCCACTAAATTTAACAGAATTAAAGTTTCCCAACAGCTATAAAAAATCCCTCATATTAGACAGACCACTAACTGATATGTAAGTTTCTGATTGATCTGTGAAATTATTACAAAGCACAGTCCGTATATTATTAAATAAGTATTAAGTCAGTCAATAAGAGAGGTTGTATTTCTCTGTATGCTGATAGAAGGATGCACATTTAATGCCACAGAGTACATGACTACGATACGAGTAATTAAGCTCTATAGTCTGCCCTCCTCTTCCCTTCAGGGTGCCCAGATCCTGGTGTTTCCAGAAGATGGTCTTCATGGTTTTAACTTCAGCCGTGCGTCCATCTCTGGCTACCTAGAAACCATTCCTGACCCCCAGCAGGAGAGCTGGAACCCCTGCACAGAACCAGGCAAATACAACAACACCGAGGTGCACAATCAATGTTATTATTGGACAAGCACCACTAGGCTGCTCAGAGCCTTCACCCGTGTAACACCAGTCTGTGAATATCCCATTGAGTGTGGTTGTGTTTCACAGGTTCTCCAGCGTCTGAGCTGTATGGCCCGTCGTTACAACCTCTACCTGGTGGCCAACATGGCTGACCTGCAGCCCTGCCCCCTGAAGACTGACCCCTCCTCTTGTCCATCTGATGGACGCTGGCAGTTTAACACCAATGTGGTTTTCAGGTACAGTGCAGACATTGAAATAAAAAGTAGTTTAGCTGAAGTCCAGCAAGTGCACCAATGCATCATTTCCTCCTCTATGGGAGCTGTTAACAGAATCTTCTTTCATACAGGTCAGATGGCCTGCTGGTGGCACGCTACCATAAACACAATCTCTACTTTGAGGAGGCCTTCGATGCGCCGCCACAACCTGAGATCACAACGTTTGATACACCTTTTGCTGGGAAATTTGGTCTCATCATTTGCTTTGACATCCTGTTCCACGAGCCCACAGTTACCCTGTTGGAGAAGGTAGAAAAATACTCAAACTCTTTACCCAACTCTACATTCCTGTGGTCGGTCTTCTCTTTTCCTCACATCCTCCTTCTCCTTGGACCCCTTTCAGGGTGTTCGTCAGTTGATCTTCCCCACAGCCTGGATGAACCAGCTCCCGCTACTGGACACCATCCAGTTCCAGCAGGCGTTCAGCACTGGTGCCAATGTCACCCTGCTGGCGGCCAACATTCGTAGTGACCGACTGATCATGACAGGAAGTGGTATCTACACACCGTCTTCTGCCACGTACCACCACGCCCAGAAAGGAGACCCAGAAGAGGGCAGGCTGCTGGTAGCCAGGGTGCCAGTCTTACACCCACTGTTGATAGGGCAGAGCGGGGTCAGGGAGGAGGGGGTAGTTATGGGTGAGTCCACATCATCTACAGCGACAGACTCTGGATACTGTCACAAAGAGAACTGTTTTGATTCTTCTCCTCCTGAAACTGCTTCTTCAGCTCTTCCCTCCTCCACCACCTTCACCTCCTCCATGATGTACGACCCATTTACATTTATCCTCCTAAACAAGACAGAGGGCAAAGTGAACGTGTGTGATGGCACCTTTTGCTGTCACCTGCAGTACCGGCGGTTACCACCGGGTGGCAGTAAAGAGCTCTACGCATTGGGAGCATTTGCTGGAACACACACAGTAAACGGACGTTACGCCCTGCAGGTAGGAAAGAGAAGATTTGGGGATATATAACTGATGAACATGATGCTCTTGTCACATTTATCATATGTCTGTTGCAGGTCTGTGCACTAGTCCGCTGTGCAGGGTTGGACGTCAGTTCCTGTGGACAGGAAGTGGAAGAGGCAGAGTCAAAAATGGACTTCCTGTTAGAGGGGAGGTTTGGGACCAGATATGTGTACCCATCGGTTTTGGTTAACAAGCTTGTCCTAGAACAGCCAGAGCATCTGGAAACAGCTGCAGATGGCAGAGTGACCATGAAACACTCGAAGATGACTGATGGGCTGGTCACTGCCTGTCTGTACGGACGAATGTATCACCTGGACAATGAATGAACTGTTTCGGAACAGATGGAGAAAAATATCAGAGACATTTATAAACTGAGTTGAAAATAACACATCTGACCAAGACTGCTAATGACAACTCAGGTGTTGGACATTTGTGTTCTGTTGGATACAAACTGCTATAAATGAAAAACAAATCCCTTTATTTGTTCATTACTTAATCTTTACAAACATCACCATTAGCGTTCATCCTCTGCCTGAAAGTTGCTTTTTCCTAAAAAAGGCAATAGTTATCAATTTCTCTCTCCACACACACACACACACACACACACACACACACACACACACACACACACACACACACACACACACACACACACACACACACACACAGTGTCAGCCACTTCCCCCAGTCTCCTGTACAGTACACAGTCATTGAGTAGTTACAGCATTGCAAGTTAAAAGTTCCTTAAGCAGCTCATTCGGGTCATCTATCAAATGACTCCTGGACCAATCACAAGGTAAATGGGTCTGACAGCCACCTGCTGTCCTAATCAGTCCCCGTGGGTTCAGTCTCCACTTGGAATACATTTATAGGATTAAATAATGACTTCCTCTCCAAGGAATTAAAAAGTGGTAAACACATTAGCAATGTGTGTGAGTGACAGCCATCAGTGTCTGCCATGAATAAAAACTCAAGTACAGTAGGGAAAACAGTAATCAATCTCCTGGTCCCATAAGATCGTCCTCTGTGTTTTTCTTTTAGACAATCGTGCCAAAAAAAGTCCTGTGAGCGTTTCTCCAGTAGATGCTCTTCTAGTGTTAGTTAAAGGAAAAACTGAAAAGGCTTAAAACCACTCCAAAGTATCAGCAAAGAGTAGGTACTTAATTTGCCATACAGTGATGGTGTCTGAGATAAACATAGTGTAAATATAGTCTGTCTTTTAGTACATTATTTTTCACCCCATGGGTATGCACCTTTACAGTGTATTTTTAGATTTAAACTTACCTAAAAATAATCTGCACACTGGCTCTATCCTCTCCCTCTTTCAGTTCCTTGTCAGTGATCTATTAAGGCTCCTGAGTGGCTGGCTAGCTTCAGTCAGTATTGTGGGGCTCTGTCCAATAGCAGGTATGTCCTCAGTATGTTTCTGAGTCTGAGTCATTCAGTTCATCATCCCCAATGATGGATGTCAGCGGCCGCTCCGGTCTGCAGTAGGAAACGTGGTCAGGCCTCAGAGAGGGAGGGGTGTCGAAGGCCACGCCTTTGGAGACGTGGTTGTTGGTGGGGTGGTGGTTGATGACTGTCTGGGTTAGAGAGGGTGCAGACAAAGCTGCTATGGTGACCATAGGAGAGGTGGGCATCATGGAGTTGAGGATGAGTGCCAGACAGTCGGCCACATCACGGTTGGGAGCGCAGGCCAGAGCAGGAGTGTAACCTAGGAATAAGAGAAGAGCGAGAGAGCTAAAACTAGAAATACCGCCTCGTGGTTGTATGCCTCCAACAAGTCAGTGTTTGTTTATTAGATATAGCTTTCATGAGACATAAATGGTAAACATACGTACAGATGGATGGACAATCCGAAAACATAGAACCTCAGGTCCCGGCTGTCGCGGTATAGTATGTCATAAAAACGTCATCGTGTCGTAAGCCATGAAAATGTCATCGTATATTTAGGGACAACTTTTTTTTTTTTTTCTTTTTTCTTTTTTTTTTCAAAGCCAGGTCACAGAAAGAGATATAGACATGCTAGTATACTACACATGGCAACATGCAGATAATATGAGTACACTAAATATTCAGGTTTGCACTCATTCATCCCAGCTTATAACTGTATCAGCGAGGCAGATTGTTAACGGCGGCTATTGCAGAAGCAATGAAACTCCTCCTAAAGCAACCTCTTCTCCAACTAACAGCTGACGACAGGAAGACAGAGCATACCCCAAGAAAAGTCATGTAAAAGTCATAGCATAGTATGCAATTAATAAGTCGAAGTATAGTATTTTAAAAAAGTCACAGCATAGTATGTCGAAAAAAGTAATTAAAAAGTCAAAATATAGTATGACAAAAAAAGTCCAAAATTCAAAACAAGTCAGATTATAGTATAGTAAAAAGTCTTGGTACACAGTATAGAATGTCAAAAAGGTAATTAAAAGTCATAGAGTATGTCGAAAAAGTAATTCAAAATTAAAAACATAGTATGTTATAAAAAGTGTACAGTATACCATAAAAAGGTCAGAATTCCATTAATACGTCATAATATAGTATGTCATAAAAAGTCATGAAAAAATGTATAATATGGTATACAATAAAAAATATCATGTATGCCATTACTGACGGACATGCCTCTGCTGCCGCCAGCATGGAGGCATAAAAACATTCCACTGCTGAAGTATGAATAGTGAGGTGTGTGATAAAGCAGAAAGATGAAGACTGACCGTTCTCGTCCACTGCTAGAACACTGGCTCCTTTCCTCAGCAGCTCCTGGACCACCACTGTCAGTCCCTTCTTGGCTGCTACATGCAGGGGCCTGAAAGAAGGGGGAGGGAGATTTTAAAATACATCCAGTTGAATTTAGTAGATTACCCAATAGCACAGCTAAATGTTTGCCTGCGCCGAGGAACACTACGTACGTCTGGAGAGCAGTGTTGGTGCAGTTGATGAGGTTCTTATCGCTGATCTTCTCCAGAATCAACAAGGCACTCGTCTCATGACCCTCACAGGAACAGAGAGCGACAAAGTAAGGAATAAAAAAATAAGTATAATCATAGATGTCTTGCACAATCCGGAAATAATTCACTTTGACTTGTTCAAATGTATAATTAGTCCATAATTTGTCTCTTTTGTACATTTCACATGTGTACCCATGGTACATACTTCTTTGTACATACTGATATCAATAATTCACCATGGCCAGTGAATAAAAACACATTTCCTGTCTCTGTAAATGGTTGTTACCTTGCTGCAAGCCAGATGTAATGCTGTGTTCCTGTTTGTATCCTGTAGTGTGAAGTCTGCTTTAGCACTGCTCACCAACATCTCTGAAACACACGAATGGCACTGGTTACGTGTCAACGGTTTAGAAATGAAAGGCCAACAATGTATCTAAGCGTCAATGGGCGTACTGACCCACAGTATTGGTCTGTCCGTTTAGAGCTGCCATCATCAGCGGTGTGCTGCATATGTGTGTGTCAACTATGTTTGCCTGAGCTCCCTGGCTCAGCAGAAGGGAAACACACTCCACGTGGTCGGAAAAGGCTGCAGCGTGAAGGGGGGTCCTGCATTGACACAAACACGGTTGACAAAATACCAGCAGAGCTCGTGCTCCCTTCAAACATCTTCTCATCATCATCATCATCATCATCATCATCATCATCATCATCACCTCTCACCTGCCCTTGGAGTCAGTGGTGTTGACGATAGCTGTGCCCAGGGAGTCAATTAACATCTCAGCCACTCCCTCATTATCGCTCATACTGAAATACACAACACACACTGTCACACACCTTCAGACCGACGTCTATTCTAAAAAAACATTCATTGGCACACATTGTCTTACACAGCACAGTGCAGTGGACTGAAAGAGTTGCCCTTAATCTTCTTGAACACCTCTTGGTCCAACAACACCTCCACGCAGGCGTCATATCCTAGGAAAACAAAGAGAGGATGGAGGTACAAAGGGAGGAACAGACATACTACTTTGCTGTGGTTTCACACAAAATGTTTCTCAAGTGTCATGCTATGTCCCCGTACCATTGTAGCAGGCCCAGTGCAGTGGTGTGTAGCCCTGGTTATCAGTGAGGTGTGTGTGTGAGGTGGTGCTGGTGGTGGCCTGTAGGAGGGCCCCCAGGACCCCCACACGGCCACAGGCGGACGCCAGGTGAACAGGGGAGCGGCCCAGGATGTCTCTGACACACACACTGGCCCCACGCTGGAGCAGAGCCTCTACACTCTCCTCCTGGCCCGTCACCGCCTGTGTGAAAATCAAGAAAGTGGAAAATAATAGTGATAAGTATAGTATAATAAAACATTGTAAATAAAGTTGTAATATTAGTGAGTACATATGAATGTCTCACCCCTCGGTGGAGTGCCGTCCTCCCCCAGCGGTCCTGATTGTCGACACTGGCTCCTTGACTGAGTAGAGAGTACACACACTCTGTGTGTCCATTCAGCACCGCCAACATCAGAGGAGTCCTGGACACAGTGTGGAAATATGACATAACTAAGTACTTGTATTTATTAATGTATATATATTCATAAAACGAGTTAAAGTAATCTTCTTAAACAAAAGAAAAGCATAATAAGCTCACACTCACTGTCCATTGGTGTCTTGTACATCCACATTAATGTGTTGGTCGTTGGTGCTCATGAGCAGGCGCAGGCACTCTGGGTGGCCATTCATAGCTACAACACACACACACACACACACACACACACACACACACACACACACACACACACACACACACACACACACACACACACACAAGAGCATGACTTTGTTTTTCTAAAGCAACAATGCGTTTCCATTTTATAAGCCAGAAAATAATCCTCAATCATGTGAACATGTTGCATCCAAACAACTTTCTGTGGTTGTGTGTGTGTGTGTGTGTGTGTGTGTGTGTGTGTGTAACTGCCTGTATGTATACCTGCAGCATGTATGGCTGTCTTTTTGTGTGTATAGTCTCGGGTCATGGGTGAGGAGCCGTGGTGCAGCAGCATAGAGACACACTCCTGGTGACCCTTGGAGCAGGCCAGGCTGAGGGGGGTTCGGCCCTCCAGGTTGCAGACATCCACTTCCAGCAAGGACGACAAGAGAACCTCTAAAGCTCCACAGTGTCCATGGTACGCCTAAATCAAGGGAAGACACAAACCAATAGACACTTCTTTTATGTCTGACAGTGAAATTCTGTATGTGAGAGAGACAAACAACCAAATACAGACACACATCTTGAACTCACCGCCAGGTGGAGCGGACTGACGGGGGCCTGGCTCTCTGAGTCACTCATGATGTCTGTTCCTGATGTCTCCATTAACTGAAATAGAGAGATGGTTCCCACATTAACTTATTTTAGATCCAGGTTTGCAGACAGAGCAAGTTGCACAGAGATTAGGCCACGATCACACTGCTGCATTTGGTCCAAATGTATTGAAGGAGAGATTTCGGGGTGTTTTCGCAAAGGTGTGCGCTACGAGGAGTTTTAGGTTAAAAAAAAAAAAAAAAAGTGTTCAAATGCATACAACGTTGACCTGACAAATGTTATCCAACCAACAAGATAGAAGAGTTTTCAAAGTAGCTTCACCTGCCCACCACATGATCTAACCACTATGTTCCCCATTTGTCCAACAGAGGGAGCTACATACAAAAATCAATCAATCAATGTAAGGACTCACTCACCACATCAAGAGGTGTCTCACTTGCCATCTGAAAGAAACACAAAGACTGTTTATGATACTATGACAAGTGTGCTTGTGTGCTGTAGTTCAAAAACCTTTTAGCACATGAAGGCGTTCAGATTGTCTGACTGTCTGTAGGACATGCAACATATTTGTCAGTCTTTGTGGTAGCTGTACACACCAGTTCCAGGCAGAGTGTGCGTCCATAAGCTGAGGCATAGTGCACAGCACTGTAACCCTGTTTGTCTCTCATTCCTGGATCGGCATCGTTCCTCAACAGGTACTCCACACACCTGACAAAGACCAAAGAGAGGAGATGATTTTTTTAAAGCCTTCATCTGACACTGAGGATTATTTCTTACACTTTGAACAATTAAACACAGAGTAGAACGTACTTTCCATCAGTGTCGGCTGCAGCAGCGTAGTGCAGGGGGCTGCAGCCTCTCTGGTCCAGCTCATTGATGCTTGCCCCAGAGCCCACCAAGGCAAACACACAGTGGTAGTTACAGTTGGCTGATGCATAGTGTAGTGGGGTCCTAGGATGGTCAAAAGTCTCACTCAGTTTTCAGACCTTATTTCTATTCCTAACATTTCTAGAATCATACTGCACGCTTGGCTCACCTTCCAAAGTTGTCTTTCCTGTTAAAGTCCGCTCCAATGTTTAACAGCAGGTTCAGACACTCCAGGTTCCTGGTTGGATAGACAAGATTCAACAGTGGTGTTTTGCTGACATACTAATCTATTGTAATCAAGTGCGTGCACGGATAATATTTCAGTACACAAGAGAGATGGAAAAAATATAACAAAGGGTGAATCCCTTTAAATAAGGAACAAAGAAAAGCTTTAAAGAGGCTCAGGTATGAAACAATAATAAGGCATTGAGCAGGAATGATGACTCACCCTCCAGCTGCAGCAGCATGTAGACAGGTCCTTCCAAAGTCATCAGGGGTGTCCATGTCAAACCCTGCAAAAATATGTTATCAGCATCAATTAGGATGTCAACTAGGTAATTCCACTGACAGGAATGGTGTCAGCATGAATGTACCTGAGGACAGCAGCTTCCTGCAGCAATCCGAGAAGCCGCTAAGAGCTGCCAGGTGTAGAGGGAACATCCCGTGAATGCCTCTCCTGAAAAAACATTAAGGCAAAGAAGGCAAGCCATCACAGGAGGGTAAGGTGTGAGAGCATGGCTGCATTATTACTGACAAAAAGAAAACAAAAAAGGTTGAAAGTACAGTTTATCGTGAGATTAAACATCTCTAATCATCAAATTGTTCCGTTGAAATTTGTGCTTCCTATCATTAAAGCACATATTCAGTGAGAAGATAGATGATCAGATGGTTAAATGTCAATTGTTACTAACTTGGCGGTGTTGGCTTCGTGTTTGATGAGTGCTGTGATGATGAGCTCATGGCCACAGCGGGCAGAGATGTGAAGGGCAGTGTTTCTGCTCTTGTCCTCACAGTCAATCTCGGCTCCTACGCACACATAGAAAAAAGTGGTATTATGTATGTAGGGTATGTGTGAAGCAGACGGCACACTGCAGAGGCTCTCACCATTTTGAATGAGCGCCTGAGAGCAGGAGAACCTTCCATGGGTAGCTGCCATGTGGAGCGGGGTTTTACCATCCTTACTCTGGACAGATGGAGGGCGAGACAAGAAGAGAGGTACAAAGACGATGAATATGATGTTCTGTAGAGTTTAGACCTATATCAGTGCTGCAGTGCATGATTTACATTTAAGTGCCAGTGTGGGAAGCTGACTCAACCGAGTCTAATGAAACACTGTAGTGTAAGAAAGCGTAGCATGAACAGTCAATAGACGCCCTTGTGGACCACACACACACACACACACACACACACACACACACACACACACACACACACACACACACACACACACACAAACACACACACACACACAGATAGATTCCATGAACAGCTTGCAGCCTCAGGGAGCCACCCCCTCCCCCATCATCTTCCATATGGCCTTGCATCTTGAGGCTGTGGGGACCTAATATCAGTTTCCATCACTGCTCCCAAAGTGTTAACAGCAATGTCATTTCAACTTTCTACTAGACACTGGGCAGGAAACACACAAGGACACAGGCTTCTTATCTCTATAGGCCTACAGGTGATGTATGAATCCAAATACCGTTTATCAGCTATATTTGGCTGATTCAGTGTTTGTGTGAAAGTGTATCTTCATATGGACACACACCCGCATGTTGATGTGAGCTCCGTGGGCCAACAGCAGCTCCTGGCACAGCGCCCCCTGGCGTGAGGAGGAGGCAAAGTGGAGAGGAGAAAACCCCCTCTCATTCACCTGAAGCAAGGTACCAAACAAAACAATTAAAACACACACAATCACCACGCGCATACTATCTCACACAAGGACACACACACACACACACCTGGTTGACGTTGGCCCCCGCCTCGATGAGCTCACTGACCACCACATCCTGTCCATTGTAACAGGCCAAATGGAGCGGCGTGTTGCCATAGCCGTTCACCTCGTTGACCTGAGAAGTAGTTTTATTGTCTTGAGAATATATCGATACCATTTGAAATAGCTTGTATATCTACGGTTAAAGATTTAGCCGGGTCAAATGGTTATGGCACATTATATACTGCATGTGCATGCTCATATGTGTGTGTCTGTACTGACGTGGACCCCCAGGCCGAGCAGGTAGTGCACTGTGCTGCTCATGCCACTGGAGGCGGCTGCATGGAGCGGAGTGTACGCTTTTTTGTCCTTACAGTCAACCTCTGCTCCACTGGCCACCAATAACTTCACCACCTCCAGGTGACCTGAAACAGAGGAGGAGGGTAGAAAATTAAGTTTAAAAAAATAATAATAATAATTCAACTACCGGCAAGTCAAGATTTGTTCATTTTGACATGTACATGAGAGAGAGAGAGAGAGAGAGAGAGAGAGAGAGAGAGAGAGAGAAAAAGAGAGAGAGAGAGAGAGAGAGAGAGAGAGAGAGAGAGAGAGAGAGAGAGAGAGAGAGAGAGAGAGAGAGAGAGAGAGAGAAAAAGAGAGACTTTATCTAGTCCGATAAAAAGTATGTTTGCATTCAAAACCATACAATAAAACAGTCTCACCCATGTAGGCTGCCCAGTGAATGGCTCTCCTGTCCTTCTTGTCAAATGCATTAATGTTGGCTCCTCTGGACAGCAGCAACTTCACCATCTACCACACAAAAGCAAATTAACTAGATGCTGACATGCAATGCGAGTGTCCCTGTGTGTGTGTGTGTGTGTCTACAGGAGAGACCCACCTCTACGTGTCCACTGAAGGCGGCGTGGTGCAGGGCAGTGCGTCCTGCCCGGTCAGACACATTGACGTTGCTGAGCATCGGGACCAGAGCCTCGGCGCAGCGCACTGCCTTGTTGCTCGCTGCCACGTGGAGCGGCGTCTGCCAGTTCTTGTCCCGGGCGTTAACATCGGCACTGTGCTTCAGCAACACTGCCACTGCGTCCTGGGTGGACAGTGAGCATGGGTCAGTGAGCATGAGTGTGCAGACAGAAGTATTTTTTAAATGCCTCAGTTTACTAACAAAGTACATGCCAATGTGTGGGTGGTTGTGAAAGTCTTTGCTATTCTTAGGGGGCTTTCATGCCGACAATAGCGCTGAGAAGGAGGACTAACGCATGGGACTGTTAGCGTGGGCATATTGCCCAGGACCAAGCAGAATAGGTAATGAGATTTTGAAGGTTTATCAAATATCAACACACTGCTCAGTGGTTATGTAATTTTACCCCTTTAAGGCCAGATTTCTTAGGAAGACAGTCTGCATTTTTGTTACAGTGTCATTGTCAGTGGGAAATACCCCTGATTAAGGGTTGAATGTGTCTTTTCAAACAGGGGCTTCTCAAAAGGTTTTCTAATTGTGAGACTCATTGCATTCCATAGCTGCTGAGGGACGCGGTTCTAGTCGCATAATTAGTGGAGTCATCACAGCACACATTAGCACATGTGTTTGTGTAATAGTGTGTTACCTCACTACAAGAGGCGACAGCTCGGTGAAGAGGAGTCAACCACTTGTTGTCTTTGGCATTAACTCTGGCTCCTGGGTGAGAGAAGGACAGTGAGGGAGAGAGAGTCAGCAATGGCAGAGACAGCAAAGTCAAACATGGTGGAATCATTGAAAGATACATTAAAAGCCCAAGATATAGTAAAAAAAAAAGCTTTTAGACAAACTAATAGTTTAAAATGCTTTTCACACTTTCACTTATGGGAAGGGGGTCTTGTGAGGCTACAGGGCCTGGAAGATATAGAACTCCCATGATGCTCTTTGGCACAGCTTGGGGTTAAAATAGCCCTGAAGCTGCACCTGTTGCACATTATTGCGAAACAGTGAACACAAATACGCGCACACACACACACACACACACACACACACTCCATACCACGCTTGTAAATATTGAGGGAACAGGGAGCTACATTTGGGGGGAAATAAATGAGGAAAGGACAGTAGCTTTGAATAGTTAAGGAAAGCATGGCAGGATTTTTTATATTTTGACTCAAATTTGGTGTTTCTCCATACATAAACAACAAAAATAAAAAAAATAGAAAAATAAAAATAAATGTGTTTTCAATTGAGCTTGACCTGGTTGAAATCTTAAAATAAGGCAGACAAATACATTACTTTCATATACCTGGAAACAATTTACTGTGCAATGAAAACAAATGTAATTAATCTAAAATACTGACAGGTATTAGGAACAATTACAATTGCCTGGCCCCAATAATATATATTTCTGTAATTTTACAAAAAGCAGGATTACACGATTTGATTAGAGAATAAAGGACTTGTCAACTTTGCAGTGTGAGAATGAAAAATGAATGAATGTTTAATTATGCAAAGGAATTATTAAACACGAGACACATTTAGGAGAGCCAATATGGATGCATAGATGGAAAAACAGAACCAGATGGATGCTAACAGCCATTGTAGACGGATAAGTAAGCTTTCCAGAAGAATTTATGGATATTTGGTGGAAATTAAATCAAATGGATGTCTGAATGGATTGATAGCTGGGCTGCAGTATTTACCTGAGAGGATGAGCAGTTCAATGATCTCAGCGTCTCCCAGGTAGGCTGCAGCATGCAAAGGCGTTCTCTTCTCATTGTCCTGACAGGAGATCCCAAAATACACAAAAACACAAATTTAAGCATGTGTTTCTCACACAAACAGAAGCCTTGGAACACATGCTCACACTTCATGATGGGGTGAAGGCCTACATGGCGTGTCCCAAACAAAATCTATACACCTCACACTGCTTCAGACCACAAGAAACATGAGACTCCAGCCACAAGGAGAATAATGTCTGTCATGTGTTCACTTGAATTCTGCACTTCGCTCCATCACTGATGCAGCTACACCATCTCTCTCTCTCTCTCTCTCTCTCTCTCTCTCTCTCTCTCTCTCTCTCTCTCTCTCTCTCTCTCAGTAGCAATAAACCAGGGCTTTAAACAAATGTCATGTGACTGCAATAGTTTTCGGCCAGTGTTACTGACTCCAAAAAACTCAGTGTGATGACCCCAGCACTATAGACCCACAAAAAAAAACAGACGGACAGAGAGAAAAACAAAGACTGTGAAAAAATAATGGAGGTGTAAACTGAGGAAATATATTCAGAAAGACTGGGGACAGAGAGTGAGAGTGAAAGGACAAGGGAGAACAAGGGGGAAGATATCAGCAGAAGATTATGTCTCAAATGATAAGAGAGGGTAGTGTTATGAACAGGTCACGTGTCCGGCCCTGATTGACAGCTATACAGGACGGGGAAGCTGCCAGAAGGCACTCAATCGATCAACTCTCCTTGTTTTTGTTTATGATCTGTCATTGTGTGTGTGAGTGTGAGTGTGTGTGTGTGTGTGTGTGTGTGTGTGTGTGTGTGATGCTAATACACAGCGGTGTGGTCAGAACAAAAACATGTAAATTGGGAGAATCGAAGAGTGTGACCTACCTGAATGTTGACATCCTCTTTCTTGAATATGAGGGAGCGAACTTCACCTGGGTCGACATTGAAGATGGCTCTTAACAGAGACGGCTACGGAGACAAGGAGAAGACGAGGAAATGCTGATGTACACTACTACAAGCTCCATTTGCAAGGCAGTTATTTTCTATGCTGACAACTGTGTTATCAGTGTGAGTTATGAGAGCTACAAATGGGAGAGTCTCACACAGAGACACTACGATGCTGAGCTGGGAGAGAGCCAGAGGTTACAACGGCTGTATATCACTAATTTCTTTATGACAGTAAAGCAAACAACACATTTTTAATCTGTGAGGAGTTACAGCTATGCCCTCTTGCCACATGATGCGAGGTCAGCTGTTAAGAATGTAAATAGCAGTGAAAAAGACAAGTAGGACCATTTTAATTATACAAGGTAAGCATGTGCTTAATAAGAGATGCACGTTTTCCCAGAAGGAAGAAGCTGAAAATGAAAGACAGATCTAGGAACAGCTCTTTAAGACTATTTCATATACGTACATCAGTGTGTGTGTGTGTGTGTGTGTGTGTGTGTGTGTGTGTGTGTGTGTGTGTGTGTGTGTGTGTGAACGTGGCGCCTCATACTGAGTTGGATTTTGCAAACGGTGTTGCTCAGCAGGCATGAAACCTTCAAGAGCATACATCCATTCAAACTAAAAGGTTAAGGGAAGTAACACTATTTTAAGCTCACAATTCTGATTACTGGGTTCCAAATACAGAATTGATCATGATTATAAATCAAGATTTATTTCTAATTATAATGACACTACACTCTCTTTACTTTCTGATCATTACAGCAGTTTCCTTGTTTTTAATATGTTTGGATAAGTAATTAATTGTAACTAGGAATTAAGATTGATAATGCACAATTTATTACAAGCAGTGCTTTTCTTTGAACTGCAACATTTAGACTGCACACACAAAATAAATGTAAGGACATTATTGATTTAGTGGAGGTCTGGAGAGGCTTCAAATTAAAAAGTCGCTCTAAATTACATTATATTGCCATTCCCTCCTTTGAAATCGTTCAAGTACTTAAAGTCTGTGGAAGTGTAATGGGTCTCAATGAACATTTTGTCACACATAGCAAAGGGCTGCCAAGTTGTACCATTTAGTACTACACGAGTATCACGATGTGGGATCCGTTCCGTACTCTCAGCCTCTCGGTTTTCCGCATCCCTCTCTCATTTCGTCCCAACTAAAAATAAGTGGGGCCGTCAGGCATGTCGGCGTCTGTCTCATGCCTATTACACCAATGACCACTGCAACTGTGTCAGAGATCGGAGAAGGTAGACAAGCTTCAAAGAGCAGCTTTCATATGACGAACAGACTTACTGCCATGTTTTAATTGTAGGCTTACCGTTTATACAAAGGCCCGGGCCTTACTGATAATCTATACAACCCAGCACTCATCTCACATGGCAGGCTATATTGGTGATTGTAGTTGGTGCTATATTTAGCACAGGATGACAAATGTTGGCAGTCATTGAGTTTTCATGCAATGGGACGTGGAACTACGTATACTTCATCACAGGTTTAAACTTCATGCCGGGTATGACAAGAGCATCGGTCTGTTTAAAACCTCAATTCTGTCATTCTCAGAAGAAAAACCGCCGCCGGATCAGCAAACTGTAATTCATTCGACGAAAGAACCGAACAGAAGCAAACCCCATCTCACCTTGTCCTCCTGAGCGGCAGCCCTTCGAGAGGCATGATGGGATCTGCGGTCTGGGGATGATTTGGGCCGGGGAGGTGGAGGTGAAGAAGAAGAAGAGGAGGGCTCATCCTCCTCCACCTCCTCCAGCACCACGATACACACACGACTGGCCCGTTCTGACCGCATCAGGAACACTCACACACACTCTCTCTCACACGCATACACACATAAATACACACTGTTCCCGCTCACATACATGCGCAATTCAGGGGGACAAAGGTCAGCAATAAATCCCATAAACAAGAGCAATTTCCTTGTCAAAACAACGCTGCACATCTTCATGTAAAATCCAATGTGAGATCCGGCTCTGTCCTCTATCTGTCAGTGTCGCTTTGCTGCATGTCTCCTCTCTCCTCTCTCCTCTCTAGCCAACACTCTCTGTGTGCAGCGGTAGCGGAGACAGCAGGGAATTCCTCTGCGTAATGGTGGCGGTAGGCGGCATGCGGCAGAATGAGCTTGGGCTGCCTAGCAGCACACAGGAAGCTACATATCCTCACTGCTGTGCTGCAGCCAGGAACACACACACACACACACACATACACATACGTCAGATGCAAACACACACACACACACACACACACACACACACACACACACACACACACACACACAAACACACACACACAAACACACACACACACACACACACACACACACAGAGACCCTGTGATTAGCGTGGACAGGGGGCCGCAGCAGCAGCCAGTGTATGTGTGGGCATGCGTAGCTCGTTTCAGGCAGACTGCTGAAGCCAGCTCTTTCAAAAGAAGAGAGAGAGGGAGAGAGGGAGAGAAGCGGGAGGGAAGAGAGGGAGAGGGAGAGGGAGAAAGTGAATGGAAAAGAGGACAGAGAGCTAGAATAATGGTAGGTAGGTACCTAGACCACTTTAACACAAAGAAACCTGAAGAAGAATGGGGCAAAGGACCATTGAGGGTGCAAAAACTGACAGAAAGTTAACCGAGAAACAACATTAAAACACAGACTGTAAGGGGTTAGAGATTAAGAGGGGACGATACGTAGAAGAGAATAAAATGAATGGCAAAGGAAGTGAGAAATACTAGACTGAAGAAGAGTTAGGAACCTATTTTGATGCCTGATTGTAATCAGGTCACTTGCTGGCCAGTGCCGGCCCACGAGTCCCCCGTGAGTTGATTTAAGTGTAATAACAAAACTGTAAGTGGAGCGATGATGCTACAGCAGAGAATGATGACGCAGCACTATTGATTCTTTATTGAAAGCCCTGCTACCTTCGGCAAACCACGCCATGTTGTTTGTTGAGCGCTTCAACACTGACTGGCTATCTGAATGTTTACTACTGTGTTGTGCTTTGCTTTATGGATCCTGCGCTTGTACACTCAACGCAGCTCTGTTCTTTGGTATTGTACATTAAAGTAACGGTATGAACTAAGCACCGATGGTCTCCTTATACTTCACTTCAGCTTGAGACAATCTAAAAATCTGTAGCCCACGGAGCATGGTAAAAACTAAACCATGTGCAGTACACTGTTGAGTTGTTTTTAGAGTTTGCTAAATAAGGTTTTAGTGGTTTGCATCTTCATAAAGTTGGTGCTAAAGTAGGGAATAAAAGAAAATGGATACCAGATCGGTGTGTGTGTGTACGTGTGTGTTCCAGTATCCTCTTTGGTGTATTGGCATAGCTTCAAAAGTCCCCATCTCCTCATTATAAAACTGGAACAAACTGGCTTTGCCAGAGAATGTGAGGGTAGCTAACAAGACCAGTCTGTATGTGCACGTCTGTGTGTGTCTGTGTTTGTGTGCGTCTCAGTCTCCTTCATATTCAACACAGATCCTAAAAAGAGCAATCTTGCCAAGCCACATAACCCCATTAACTCAGAGGGAGGGACGATGGGAGGGACGGCGAATGAGAGAGAGCGATTCAGCTGGACGGAGCCTCTCTGCGAGGCCAACATTTTGAGTTTAATTGACTTAACATTTATAAACTGAAAATGAAAGACAGGCTAACAATCTTTCTGCTCCCTGAGTTGGCATTACAGATTTGCCTCAAAGGCACAAACAAAGAGTGACGTTTGGGAAGAAAAGTATAGAAACAAAGAAGTGATGTTTTGTCTCTCCCTCTTGCTAGAACTGGGGATACTTTCAGGAACGTAGCCCAGAGATGTTTACAGAGAAGATTTGTTGCCATTTCCCCAAACAGAATATTGTATTTGTGTGCACTCTGTGTGTACACAGTATGTATGTGTTGATAGTTGTAATCAGGACTCGGAAGCATGTAACCACAGTACAGGTTGACCATCACAAACTGAGCATTCCTAAACACAAACTACATGACAGTCTGACAACAAAACCTGAAGAAAAATCCATTTTGTGCTGAGCTCAGATGTCTGCTCCATTAATACTGAGCTGGTGGGACACTAGGAAAACATGCTGAAGGTGAAGCAACAACAGGATGCAGGCCCAACATTATCACAAATACCCACAAATTAAATTCAGAACACAACTCCTGAGCTTTACTTCATGCGAGAGACCCAGCGTGACAGTCCAGATGTGGAATAGTATGCAGCTTGCACTGACCCCTGATCTGACACTGCGACAGGATGCACTGTGTGTAATATAATCCCAGTCCAGAAACTCAAAGGCAGAGGTGTGTGTGTGTGTGTGTGTGTGTGTGTGTGTGTGCTGGGACGATGGTAACATCTGGATGTTTCAAAGCTTTGTTAGAGAGGCTGCCCTACAAGGTGCCAGCCAGCTCATCAGGATGTAAACTAGTGCTCATTCTCTCACTCACACACACACACACACACACACACACACACACACACACACACACACAGCACAGCACAGCCTGGTTCAGTATCTTGGCCAAGGACACTACGACACATTGACCGGAGGAGTCAGGGATCGACGACCTGCTTTACCTCCTGAGCCACAGCTGCCCCAGTTGTTCTGTGTATACTGTGCACATTTTTCACTTGTGCACAAACAATATGTTACATTGTCCTTTAAGGCTCTTTGGCTAATAATCAACATTAGCAGCGTATAGCTGATGTATACATTGTGGACAAGTCCTGGGCAGGTATACACAAACACAACAACAAAGCGCCCCCTTGTGCTGGACTTTGTGCTTTCATTGAGTGTGTGTTCTAAAATGTCTCCACCATCTCACTCTTTAGGCAGCACCATAGTGTGGTTGGGAGGGACACTCTGCATGAAAGGTACAGGATGGATGCCCTCTAGAGGAGAAACAGAAGCCAAAAAGGGAGACTCTCTCCTAAGTGGGACTATTTGTGTCCCTTAGTCCAGTTCTCTGTCAGCAAGCACAACAGAAAACAATGGAGAATAGAAAGGGGGGGTGGCGGATCTAATCACATGCACTCTTCCGTTTTTTGCTTGCCTGTCCGGGAAGACTGGTCAGACTGGGACAAAGCTGCACTATCATTGACCCACTTTGACTGAAGTTCATATGTTTACTGGACTCCAGAGTTACAAAAAAAAAATCTTGCTATAACCATTTAGGGCCAATTCTGAACCTAAAGAATTTCTTGTTTGCCATAATTTACTACAATAAGTGCAACTAACAGTTGTTTTATTTAATCATTATTTGATTATGATATTCATTAATAAATCATTTAGTGTAAAATGTAAACATTTAGTGTATAATGTAATAAATAATGACAAATATGTATCACAAGTTACCAGAGCCCCAAGTAGCTTTAAGTTTTTGACTAACAGTCACAAAACGTTTGCAAAATATCATGAAAAAATCTGTATCCAAGAAATACATGGTGCCTTTACTTGATTATGTAAATGATTAATAATTACAAAAATAGTAAATTTCCTGATGATTGATACAGCAGCTATTTGAATAGTTTACCTAATGCATTACTTTTCTGGAGGGGTAACCTAACAAAACAATGTTTTAATACACTATTTTGTTCCTGATGCATGCGTCCACTACAATGGCCAGAGTATAACTTCCTTTAGGATTTAAGCTTGTGGAAACTCTCTAATTCATGAGCACAGCTGGAGAGTTTAGAACCAGAACCAGCACCAGCTGCTATTTCAGTCTGACAGCGTTTCTTATCTCCAGGAACACGTGACAGAGGGAGCTGAAAAAAGACAGCTGACAAAGCAAACTCCCTGGGTACAAAAAAATCGGTCGGCGGTCAGTTAAATTTGGAAATATACTTTCCAGTTTAGGATAGCACACGTCACTAACTATAATAACCTTATAATGGGGTGGTATAATAATAATAACGCGGTGTCGTGCATGAGTTCAAGTTGCAAACTAGCATTAGCAGAGGAGTTAGCCACCGTGTTAACCTCCTAGCTAGCTACCAGCTGTGTTCACCAGTCCATCACCACTACAAACAGAAACAAACCGACAGAGTCGAACACTGACAAACGTCCGCGTTACCATGGCTTTTACATGAAAGTGACCTAAGTAAACGTAAAGCAACAGGTGACGTGAAGTTAGGCTCTTACGCTACCTAGCTAACAGTTACTAGTTAACTCGACTGACGTCCATCTAGCTAACGTAAACTGTAAGAACAGCAGCAAAGCTAAAGCTTAACAAAGACATTTAAATGTCATTTACCAGACCGGTTTAAGTCATGAATAAACGCAAGTGAGCTCAAATGTCAACAGTCGGTGTGACTAAAGTTAAAACACACTCAAAACTACAGCAACGTTAATCAGTTTCACTAAAAAGTGGCAGCTTTTTTGAAGAGTTTTACGTTAAATGTTAGCTGACGTTAGTTAGATACCGTTAACGTTACCTGGTCTTGTATCTTCAACACAGCCATGTTCTCCGTGTAAAACCAAAAGGAGGCAGTAACGTTTACCGTAACTCTCCCGTGAATTACGGTAAATTAACGGAGGGAAACTGAATGAGGAGCGACTCTCTGGAGCTTCCCTCTTCCTTTCTGTCGTGTACAGACTCAAATGACAATACGGGAGAGTTGGGACCAAAACCCAGCAACATTTACACTAATTTATTATATATATATATATATATATATATATATATATATATATATATATATATATATATATATATATATATATATATATATATATATATATATATATATATATATATTATTGATATGGAAAATGGCAATCAAAAAGGCATTTTTGCGGTGTGATACATTTTTCGTTTTAATTTAATATTGATAAAAAGGTTTGTTATGCAAGTCTAAGAGCACCTAACGTTAGTAGTCTCAAATACAGAGTTGGGATACTAATAATCAGTGTCGAGGCTACAGCCTATTAAAACTGAATATGTTGGCTTTTTATTATAGTAACATTCTCTGAACTTGCATTTAAACCACGTTTCATTATATGTAGGTCCTTCGACTGAATCTGTTTGGTATTGAAGCGCCTGAAATCCTCTCACTTTCAAACTGATGATTTATGAGAAGAAGAAAAATATACACAGGGAAGAAATCAAACTTCAAAGACTTTTTTTATTCAAGTCCACAAAATAGTGTATGAATACAGTTATATACAATAAACATGACTGAATTATCCCTCCCATAAGTACACTACTGGACTGTTCTCTCCCACTTAGTAGATAAGAATCCATTAATCACAGCTCGGATTTCGCCCATTTGTGGTTTTTAAGTTGATGACATGACATTTAGACCCTGTGGTCTGTGAAATCTCCTGTGCCGTTTCAGACGGTAATTATTAGAAAACTGTTTGCCACATATACCACACTTGTTCCTCATTGTGTGGCTTTGAATGTGCTGGACAAAACTC
The DNA here is from genome assembly GCF_023349555.1 of Cebidichthys violaceus. Classification (NCBI taxonomy): domain Eukaryota; kingdom Metazoa; phylum Chordata; class Actinopteri; order Perciformes; family Stichaeidae; genus Cebidichthys; species Cebidichthys violaceus. The sequence continues at coordinate 9,412,125 of NW_027176329.1, read as the reverse complement.
TCCATAGACTCTAGGTGTTTCCCACAGATTCCACAAGTATGGATTTTATCCCCTGCGTGTTTTAGCACGTGTGTCCTCAGTTTGTACATGTAATAGAAAGTCTTTCCACATGCTTTACAACAATGAGGACCGGTGGGATTCTGACTGACAGATTGAGTTGATGTCTTTATATTTAAACCCACGGTGGGTAAAGTGTTTTTTCTTTTCACACGCACTTTCCTCTTGATACCGAGTGCCTTTAGACGAGGTGCGGTGTGCTGAGACTCCCCAGCTGGCTGGCATATTCCACCAACCCCACTATCAGGCAGCGTTTCCAGAGGTTGATTTGAAGAGTTAGGAAGCAGATGTCCCTCGCTGCTTTCCACACGGTTCATTTCGCTGAGGTCTTGAATGTAACTGTCTCCACAGACGATGCTGAATTCAGAGTCTTGAGCGTGATGTTCCTCCACACTCACTTGACTGTTACCTTTTGGTATTTGCTCGCCTTTATCCTGCAGTTGCATTGAGTTCTGCCACTCAGGATGACTCACTGGGGAAAAAGGGAAAACTAAATTTCAGTTGTTCGCAAGTTTGTACACGCAGTGAAAGTGAGGTTAAGCATGCCAAGCTTTTCGACCAGACCTCGACTGCAAATTTCCTGTTCTTCTTCTTTCACATGAAGCAGCAGTGAGGCCTGTTGGTTCTCCTGGTCCAGACTGCCAAGCTCCGGCTGACACCAGGGTTCAGGACTCAGGGGAACCTCCTCCTCAATGGCAGAGACGGAGGGCTGATCAATCTCTAAGAGGAAGGACAGAGCAATGTATTTTATTATATTGGTAGACTGCCAAATGTCATCAATCAAACTATGTATTTATAAGCCTCTGTGAATGCAAATCTGTGGCTGTACCCCCCTCCTACAGCCCATCAACATTTTTCTTCATAAACTCACCAAAAACTGATTTGTTTCCACACATTCAAAATATTTGTTTTCAGCTAGTTTTAAGCAAACAGGGCATCATTGCGGCAAAGACAGCTCAGAATATGCTTCCAGTAACAGTAAGTAAAGAGAAAAAGGTAAGACAAGCGTATCATGTGATTGATATCCCAGAGTTTCTCAGAGTGAGTAAAAACATTATCAGTGATTTCATTTTTGATAAAAAAAAAATAAAAAAAAAAATGTCGTAGTCGAAAAGGTTGCATCATTCTGACACAGCAAAAACATTGTTTCACAGCATCATTCCCAAATGGCAAACGGTAATATTTATTTTTGAACAACAGAGGGACACCAGACATTTTGTAAACTAACCTGTGTCTTGGCTTTGCTGCAGTATTGCAAAACCTGTAAAGTAAAAAGACAATGTAGTCAATAACTACATCTAGTCTGTGAAAATAACAAAAAATATCACCATTAGTGGTGGCACACAGCATTTATCTAAAGCAAAACTTAAAAACATGCTTTTACAACAAAACAATGGAATGTTAACGTAACAGCAAAATCATGAGAATTACAAGAAATTGTACGTACCATGTTGTTTAGATATGTGCACCTCAAAGTTACATTTACGATAAATGATCTTCGTGCAGTATGGGCAGTGCCAGTGACTTCTGCCCTGGATCAAGTCTGTGCACGTACATGGTACAACAAATTTATCTGAAAAGAGAAAAGATAGCCTACTTACTACATGCCAACACTTTAAATGACTGGACGCTTCAATAGCATTTTATCAGCTAGCATACGACAAAGTAATCCATTATAATGACAAAGTATCATCATGCTTTGATTTTAATGGTAATAAAACTTACCAGTGCCACCCTCAGTAAAATGGACAGCAAATAGATAATGTTTTCTCGTCAAATGTGTCTCAGTGGCTTGAATTCTCTTCAAGCAGTAGCGACAGTCATCACTGGCTGCAAACTTTAGAAAGTCTGTGCGTGAGGTGAAGGAGCACGGAGAGTCTGGGGAAAAATAAATCAAGATATAATTTAAATACTTTATGAGATAGTATGGCATTTCATATAATTACTAGAGTTATGACACACAACAAAGACCTCATGCAGAATGACTGAAATGCCCTTTTCCCTCATCCGCGTCATTTCTTTAATGGAAAACCAGGTTGCACTTAACAGCAATATTATGTTTTTACAACGTAGTGACTGATGCAGTGCATTACACTTATGTGACTAATAGTGGTTACTGGTGTCCATGTTCACAGTCACTCCTGGCTTTTTTATCAGCTTCACAGAGGATTTTAATAGACTGATTTTATCGAAGAGGAGAATTTATTGTTAGACTTAAGTCCTACCACTGGAATTGCGGGTGGGGTCTCTGGCCTTGCGGGCGGAACTTGAATCTGATGCACCTGGACCAGCAGCAGCAGCAGCAGCAGCAGGGGTACTTTTGGTGGGGTTAGCGGCTGAAGAGTAATGAGAAGCACAAAAGTAAAAAGTTATGTTATATCAAAAGTCATGACAATAAGCCAGCATGCACAGTACCAGGACTGTCCTCAACTAAAAGACAGGAGGAGCTGGCTCATGAGGCACTTCCTGTTGCAAGCTCAGCTGCCGCAGCTGCCACGAGTTGTCGCGTCAGTGTCCACTGTTTGTGGCAGCTGCCACGACTTGTCTTGTTTGGGAAAGGTCCTGCGGCAGTTTAGCCTTTATTTGTCGTAATTTGACAAAATGTGACAATACATTAAGGTCCTTAAAGGTATGTTGGTAGTAAAAAAACAAATGCTGAATTGTAATAGTATGGCTACTCCTTTTAATTCAACTAAGCTAACATAGCTTGCCCTTTCTCCTAAAAGAGTATTAGTAGACTAAGACTCACACGATTTTGTTGTCTAGTCAATTAGTTAATGTAAGCAATTGATCCGTAAAACTGAGTTTCTCCGCAAAGAATCAGGCAGAAGTACCACTTTGATTATTGTGTTTGCCAAAGATGTCTCATAAGTTTCTTGGAAATCAGTCATTCTACATAAAAACAAATCCTTGGCGACAGACCAAAACGACCAATTAGTCGACTGAGGGACGGCAGCCCGAAGCAGGACCCTCAAACCAAAGAACCAAAATAAAAAAAATCAGCCATCGTTAATAATTTTATAGAAACCTGTGCTTTTCTTCCTGTGGCATGGCAAAATGTCCTCTGACTGTCAGGAGGCGTGACATGATTCTATATCTTTAGGGTTTTATACAGCCCAAATGATAGAAGGCATCAAATCAATGTCATATTTACAACTATGCTATCAGTCTATAGTGTCTCTTTATTGATATGCACGTTTAATAGACTGACTATTCTAATGCACACTAAAAATTGCACACTACTTTGGCTCCTCCACACCACAGGTAGTAATGAGCTCACCATTATATTTGACCACACATGTTAACAGTAGCGCTGAGATCGAAAAGTGGCCGATGGTCTGGCACTGTGTTCATCGGTATGTACAGATACCTGGAGTGGTGGTGAGATGGAAACCTAAGAAATGCCGAACACCTTTAAATAATACCGTATTCTTACATTATAAATCATATTCCAATTCTTACTTTATACAGTGATGCTAGCAGCTACCACCTTCATTGTTTAAGCTAACCTGAACTGGCGGTGCTAGCTGCACTGTTGTCTATAGCCAGCGAAATGTACCCTGTTGGACTCGCACAATGAATAATAAATACTTTAACGTTGTCCAGATGTACTGAATGGAAGCTTTAGTTTCCGTAGGTGTTAATTGGCACAAACTAAACTTGCGAGTCGCTCGAGACTGAACCGACCTTCTTTCTGTCGTGATTTGGTTTTGAGGATGATGTCCAACAGAGATCGGTTGCGTTCGTTGTCTTCCTTCAACCGGGTAACCTTCACCTCGTAATCCGTTATTGTTTTCTCAAGAGCACCGAATATTTCAGAAGCAGCAGCGTGTAGCCGCTCGGAGACAAACAGTTTTAGCTCTTCCATTTGGCTCATCTTACCACCATTTGAAAAAACTCCTTATGTCCACCCCGGAACCACATGTGAACAAGCTGCAAACCACCGGAAGTAATCCAATCGGAAGTGTACATTACATTTTCGGTTGTCCTTTCCAAAGTAAAAGCCCCTTTCATGACCACAACAGTTTACCGTTTAGTAATATCGAAGTCTATGATACAGCATGAAAATATATATTTATTGTAAGATGTATTTAAAAAAAGAAACATCTCACACTCATAATTGAGTTTTTTTTTATTTAAAGAAGTTCATATGTTTGCAAGTGTTCAATTATCTGCTTCATTAGAAAAGATTATGAAATTATTTGAGGTTGGCATAAAGTTTTCCATGACTTGTGTATCTCTAAAGAAATCTTCAGATCAAACAGTCTCTGTTAAATGTTGTATGGAATCTCGCCAAGCTGGTTAATGAAAAGAAATGTTTACATTTCATCATGTGTGAGAACCAATACAGATGACAGTAACATATTCATCTAAAAGGAAATTCACCATGGAGAGAAATCATTTTTGGAGGTTATAAGCACATTATTCACTCATTCAGCCGTCATCTAGGCCTGATGATGATGAATTAGATTTGATCTGGAAATGTATGGAAATAATGGCACAAACTTGTCCTCAGACTGTTTTGGCGTCTTCCTGTGCTCCTGAGGGGATCTCAGAGTACTGTCCTTTGCATGACAGGGAGGTGGAGTCACATTTATATCCATACGCACAGCAGTGCCGACCATCTGCACAACACTGGCCCTGAATCAGAACAAGTCTTGATGTTAGAAAAATATACAGTATAGACTCATAAATGACTGCAGTAAAAGTGAATTTCAAGGTTTATGGTCAAAACAAGAACATTGAATCTTTTGTCAGTTGCATCAATTTGTGGTGCTTGTGATGAGCAATACACCCTCTATATTCCTGTTTGTCTAAGCACTTTTGTCAAATTGTTTTCCTCCAGATCACCGCACCATTATTTCATGATGGCTTTAAAAATTCAAGACCAATCCATACCAGTTGGAAGGGACAGCAGCTCCATTTGCCTGTGGATGCTTTGCAGCAAGTTGTCCCTGCTGAGCAGTAAAATGTGGAATCACAGCGAATGACTCCATCCACAGTGTTGACATCACTGGCTTCTGCCAGAGCTGTCATTGGTGTCTGCAAAAGGTAAATACATACTGACCATTATACCCTGGCTATTAATATATTTAATCATTGACACATATTTATTTTCATATTAGTCAACAAGTCATCTATATTTTCTTAAATAATAGATCTTTAAAGCCCTTAAAAAAAAGATTGTTTTTCTCCATAATCAAAGTAATTTGATTGGTATCGATCAAGAGTTGAGCACTTTGTAGGTGTAGTTTGATCAGATGTTATTGTCAGTGGACTGCCAAGATAAGCAAACAGACCCACAGCTGCTGTCACATTTTGATGATGCTAAATCCTGATTGGTGCATAGAAAGATGTGACATCACCTTTTTTTTCCCAACTAAGCCCTGCTCACGTCAAACAAGTAAAACCAGTGTCTGAAAATTGTGTTCATGAAGGACCCCATCGTATATAGTAAGGTGTTTGAGAACTTTCAATTAAAACTTTATGTGAATCGATGGATATACACCACATATGCAGTCAAAAGGCCCATTCGCAGTATGTCCTACCTCTTGCAAGCTGCTTTTTTCCTCTGAAGGCAGAATGAGAGAGGCAGGCACTGACGGCTTACTTTGGTCAGGGATGAAAGGATATCTCAGGCCTTGCCTCTTTATACAGTGCATATAAGTGACGTCACAGTCGTAGCCCCAAGGACAACAGTGGTAGCCATCCCGACAACACCATCCCTGCAAGTTATGAGTCACAGGTTATTTATTATATGCACAACGACTACATGCCAAAAAAATGGGTTGTAAGCTTTTACTATCACGTCAAAAGTAGACCACAGGAATTGCATGACAGTTGTTATTGCAAAAGACTCACAGGAGAGTACGGGCAACAGAACCAGACACCTGTTGGGTGTCTGCAGCAGGTAGTGGCATCAGGACAAGCGTAATAGTTGTCACAATGAACAATTGAGCTCTTTTTTTGCTCTGGCACTTGTTTGTTCACGGGCTCCTGAAGGGGAGAAACAGGTAGAACATGAGGGCTCGGTTCCCCGGCAGCCTCCTTCTGAACCATGGGTATCATCATCCACGGCTTTCTCTCACACATCTGGGTAACCACGTTACATTGAAACCCTGAAGGGCAGCAGTGGGCCAAGTCAGAGCAACACACCGCCTAAAGACACAGAGATTAAGGGTGGAATATTTGCAACACCAAAAATGTTAACAATTTACAGGTCAAGTTACATTATATGCTGACAAGAGACTTACATTTGGATAGTGACAGCAGCTATACCCATGTTTAGTCAAACAGCAGGTGGCGGAATCAGAACAGACGTTCCCGTCTGGACATGTGATGGAGCAGGAAGCACACACAAACACTCCCACTAACAACCACAGGGTTACCCTCAACATCTGCAAAAGAGTAGTAACATGTAGCTCAATTTAATCAGTTGAATGGGATACATGATGTGAGGTTTCAGATTTGTTTTCACTATATAAATCAGATTTTGTCACTTAACTGTGAAACTTTCCAAACTCTGTTCACTTGCTGTGACTTTGTTTCATTTTAGCCTGAACAAGGATCTTCCTTTCACTCATAACATCACTGAAAAGTACTAATAGGAGTTGTAACTGATTATAAAGCACTCTATACAATTATGTCAAGAAATGATTAGATACAGATTCATAGTTTTTAATCGCTTACCTTGCAAGTGAAGCGATTCAACAGCTTACTTCGTCTCACACTTCCTCTGAACTGAACCACGGACGCACTGCTTTATATGGCAGATCAGAACCTCCCACTGAACAAAAATCTGGAAGTCAAAGTTTATTACAGCATCTGTGTCCTTCAACTGTCAAATTAGGACAGTAGTGTTTTGGAACTAGGTCACACCCATTGACCACACTTTTAAACAGGTTAGCCTTATCATTGTATGATACTGCAAACATACCCAAACACCACAATGATTAAACAGGGATGTGCTCAAGTTGAACTTTGATACCATAACATTGTTTGACATCACAAGACCTGCCTGTAAAACCTCAAAGGTATTCGTGTGACATGGAATTGATTTTTTTTTTTATAGGAAGTACATTGAACATTTTAAACCAGAACAACCTTTCCACTCACTCAGTGGGTGGCAGAGCAAGACGAGCAAGTTTTTCAAGTTGTTAACCAATGTTTGTGGCAGAATGTAGAACTGTACCAAGTACAATTTAGAGCACTTTCTTTGAGTATTTCCATTTTCTGCTACTTTCCCGCTGTAGTTACTTTGCAGATAAAGACTTTACATATGATCAGCTTAGTCAGTACACAGGGCCCATGTGTTGCTGATGAGCTCAGGTGTTTCCACTCTGCCGATACCTGCAGGGAAAGCAGCCACACAAACAAGAGGAGCAGGCAGTCAGGCAGCCGCCACATATGCATGAGACCAACCTATTATGTTAAGTAGTTAACATAAGTTAAGTAGTTAGCTACACTACAATGCTGCTTACATGTTAATGCATAAGAAATAATATTCCAAGATGTCTATCTGTGGTTTCTAGAGTTCCATAAAGAAGTGAGACAGTGCAGAAGCATATTTCTAACAGTTTGTATTAGGCAGACAGGGTAAACGTAAACACACACACACACACACACACACACACACACACACACACACACACACACACACACACACACACACACACACACACACACACACACACAAAAAACATAAATTAAAGAGTCTCTCAATAAAGGTTGTGATTAATTAACAGCACTAAAGGCTCAAACAATACTTTATTAATGAATTCCCATTTTTTTTTTTTTATACATTTACACTGCAGTGTAACAATTTGTCTATCGGAACAATTATCCCTTGTACAAACGTTGACTGTGAAGCTCAACATTTCTTATCATAAGTCCAACTTCAATATGAGGCTGGGCGAGACATCAGGTCATCTGGTCAACATGCACGACGCAGGCACTAGCACGACAGCCTCATCTAGCGACTAGAAACGCGAGATGTCGGGTGTGAAGCAGAGACTCCTAGAGGGCCAGCGTTGTGAAGATGAAAGCAAGTGCCAGTCACATTGAAATCTCCGGGGGGGGGGGGGGGGGGGTTGAGGAATTCACTTCAGTCCCATGGTTGAAAGAACAATTACCTATAAAAGCATGGTGGTAAAAATCAACAGATGTACCGGTAGTTGCCACTTAAGAGGGACGGCTGCCTCCCTCTATTTTCACTTCAGTCTCAGACAGCAAGTCTGTCGGCCTCTTGTTCAAGCGTGATGACCAAAACCTGGATGGGAGAAGTTTTTTTTTTTAGGTCAAAAGCAAAAATAACACTACTTGTGAACCGTCGGGAGGATGAGAGAAGCGTGAAGATGCGGTTGTTAATCGAGCTCCGAGCCCGACTGAGAGGCTGCCTTCCTTTTCTTTCTCCTGCCGTGTTTCTTGTGCTTCTTTTTCCTTTTCTTCTTGGATTTGTCCTGCAAACGTATAACAGTTGGAGGTTTGAGTACAAGTCGTTTCTCTTAAATTAAGAATCAATTACTGCAGATGTTACTTTCTGGCAGAGTAGGCACTTTAAGACATATCGTTTCAGCTTATACTAGACGCTGGATCTGTATTAAGATGCCCTTCATGTACATCTGTCCAAAACATCTTTCAACTCGCAATTAAATATCTACTGACTAAATAATATGTTCCTGACGTCATGATTTGTACTGGATCAAACCCAAATCTAAATTGTGAACTGTAACTTTAAAAAAAGAAGTAGATTTCTCACTGTTATTTTCTCCTTTTCCTCACTACTTCTCTTTTTCTTTCTGGCTTCAGCCTATGGGAGGGAAAGGTTGAAATGACAAAATGAATTAAAGGAAGTCTCACCCAATCTTAAAAAGCCCCTTTTCATGCAACACTATTATTTCACAATCTAGGGAGTGTGTACAAGCATCTGCAGTTAGGTTCACAACCATTTCTGAGCCATTGTTTCCTCTTTGACTGTTGAACAAAACCGTTTAATACCGCTCAACTTATGATACGTTGCCATTACTTTTCTCCTTATACTGAAGGTTTTGCCATGTTTTGCTCAGATTCACAATCATTTTCATCCAACAAAAGGCTTGATAGAGAAAAACAAGCTCATATTTGGACTCACTTCAATCATTTCACTACGCTTTGAAAGCAATATTAAGCTGTATTCATGTGTAATTTAAAACTACCTTTACTCTTTACCACGGTTTTCACTTGCTTGCTCTCTGAGGTGCTGCATGCAGTCGGCCTCACACAACATTTAGAGCGTCACAAGTTAAACTCGCAGTCAGTCTGACTGGGCCGACCCGAGGTCACGAGGTTTTCATTCAAATGACTATTTATCAGACTCTCCATGAAGACAAAAAGCCTGCACATCTGGACGAGCGAGTGATGCAGGGAGAACTGAAACTTAATGTATTTGGCAATTGTGTAATATTAATGTGTGTAGGTATATGGTTAAGCAGTTGAGCAAACACAACTACACCACATAAGGGAGTCTTGCAACAATGACAACCAGAGATTTATCTGTGATCAGTATAATATTAATGGGTCAAACTCGTTGAATACATGTAATGAAAGCTGCAAAACTTGTTTTTTTACATTGACATCAGCATCAGCTATCAAACAAATACTGAAGATAATTTCCTTCCCCTCCAATTAGAAGAAAAAGAGGAACAAAGAGCTAAAAGAGGAATAGAGAGGAGGTAGTACGTTGAAGGTTTAATACTGGAGGTCTATTGGGAGTTGGAGGGTAAATATAACAGCTATACGTGGTGAAAGAGATGCGATACATATACAACCACATAACAAAAATGCTTACTACCTCTTCCCCCTCGGATTCTGCAGATGACTCTGAAGAGGAGTTTTTATAACTTCGCTCAGCCTTCCTTTTTCGTTTACGGGTCTTGTCATCCTGACGGACACAGGATTTACATCACAGTTATGAATGCTTTACAACACCCATTCAGCTCAGTTTGACTGGCAAGAACAATGGACAAGTAAAAACATGTTTTTTCAAAAGCCTCACGTATCTGTGGAAATATACACATTAAAAAAGTTAAAAGTTACTATGATGAACTTCCATTTTGTGTTGATTTTGCAGGTCCTGTGGTCAGAGGCAGTAGTGTGTCAGAGTACTGGAGTCCCTTCAGAAAACCTCTCATTTTACTGCAGCAGGGTCCGACCCGGTGGTACCGATGACAAGCATTAACAATAATGATATAGAAATGGCCAATCTTCTCGCTGATGGTCTTGTTTACTTATGTAGGTCATAAAGAAGCATCAGTATTAAATTGAGACCGTTTCATCACCAGTTTAAAGTTCCTAACATTAACTTTAAGTGTGTTACTGAATAAGAGTAAAATACCTTATCTTTGTCCCCTTCTTCCTTTATTCTTTTCTTTTTCTTCTTGGGGAAAAAAAACAATTTGATTAAACCCTGGCATTTAAATCATTATAGGACGACTATATTAACTGCCCATATTTCAACACTAGAACCTGATTCTACTGAAGTGCACTGTAACACGGTAACTGTGCTGTTAAAAAAAAGAAAAACCTTGCTTTCAGCATCAGATTCTCCCTCTGAGCTGTCCGACGCTCTCCTAGTCGATGACTTCCTTCTCTTCCGCTTTTTTTTCACACTCTTCTTTTCATCCTGTACACACAGACACAAATGCAATCAAACAGTGTCGTGCTGCATTATGACAATTTAATTGAGATGTTGAGCCGAATTGCTCAAGAAACAAATTACAACCTTTTTTAAACTGATCAGTTTGAGCTACAAAAGAGTCAAAATATATTTCTGATCAGCTGTTAAATATCAACTAACTCTTCTTTATTCAAACACAGGAAGCTATTACTAGAATTTACCTTTGACAAAGCACCACAAGCAAACAGCAGCTAGCAGTAATCAATCAAGTTAATTATTGACATTCAGCAGAGAAGCATCTCGGTTTGTCAAAATGTTTTTTTTGGTTGTTTTTATCTAAAACACCATGAGGTCTGCAATGACTCACCGCGTCTTCAGATTCTGTGGAGAAGCTGCTAGGGGAATCAGAACTCGATGAGGAGGAGGAAGATGAAGAATGCTTGACCAAAACACAATGAAAGCAGGGTTCATTAGATTTGAGGTTATTTGCTTGTGTGGGAATTGGAACACAATAAGAGACCGTCTCAGAGTACAAAGCAGACAGTGTGTGTGTGTGTGTGTGTGTGTGAGTGAGAGACAGTGCTGTAGCAAAGCTGGTCATCAAATCACTGGAGGTCTCTCCTCACCCTGTTTGATTTCTTCTTCTCTTTCTTCTTTTTCTGACCACAAATGAAAAGACAAAGTCAGTAAACGATGATGATTTAAGAGGTCGGTTATTCAAATGTCCGATGAAGGTGAGATACCTTACCTCCTTTTTCTCTTTCCTCTCCTCTTTTTCCTTGTCTGTTGTCTTTTTGTCTTTCTCTTTGTCAATTCCAGCTAACAACTTCTCTCTGTTTTTTGCCAGTTCTTTCCTCCATTTCTGAAAACAACGGCACATATTGAAGAAAAGTATTAATCTACTATATTGCTAATGGTTCCCCGTATGCAGCTACACCTCCATCCAAACACGCAGGATAGTTTTGCAGTAGGGTTAAAAGATGACTGGAAATAACTGGAGTCATTATATTGACACATACCACGTTCATTTTGTCCTCAAAGTCAGCCAAGGCTCGAGAGCCTTTCTTCTTCTTCTCCAGCTGCTCCTTCAACTCTTCCCTGATGAAGAGACAATAAATCAGTTGTAACACAATTTATAATGTTACGGAGTTTCAGCCGACATTGGAGAGGACTATGTCTGGCAAAATGGTGAAGTCAGTTGCAGCTCTTCATCTCACCACTTAACCGGCAGCTGCTTCTTTTAACATTTCTCTCATGCAATGTGTAAAGTGATTATCAACAGCAAGAATTTACAGTAAACGGACAATGCATAACACCCGAGTCCTACTTATTTACAGAAAAACTCTGTAAACCTTACAGATTAATTCATATTTTTTAAATTCAATCTGTTCCTGAGAATACTATTATTATTTTGTTCTCTCTACAAGAGAACTAGAAGCTCTTTGCCTGAGGAAGGCAAAATTATGTATAGACAGCATTCTTTCTTGCAGGTAGATATGACTTGAAAGTTTCATGGGGGAAAATAATAAATGTAAACATTTTTAGATGATGCTGTTGACAGTTGAATCTTCATCATTTATAAATCATAATGCATTGGGGTAATAAAACATAACTGGTTTACACACATCAGAGGACCTCCCTCTCTGCTCTCAATCTTCATTGGCAGTTCAGTTGTGAGAGCACCTCTACTAAAATGATGCTGATGTTGCAACTATACTGACTCAAATGATGAAACCTCACACATCTCTACATCTACACCTAGCAGTGATATTGATTGACATGGATGCAACATAATTCTCATAAATAACAGGGGCCCTTGTGAGAGACATCTGTCCTTTACTCACCATGTTGGTCGAGGTCTGCTTAAATAATCTTGTATAGTTGGTCCGGCGTTATTTGCCGGTCCCCTGGCTCGTGCAGCAGCAATGGGGTTAATGTAAGCCTGGGTCACCAAACAGAGGAAAGCATGTTATACATCTCTAATGGAGGTTATTGAAATGCATCCAGATACCAGAGATTACATTGAGAAACAGTACACTGCAAGACTGTTCGGCAGCTATGTGCTTCAGTGATAAAAAGAGTAAATAGGCATTAGCAAACAACGTTAACCAAACACACTGGACTACCGTGTATTAGTTTAAAAGGGCTAATAAGGCTGTATATAGACTCAAGAGTCAACGAAAAACACGAAAAGACATGACCCAGATTGTTATGAACTAACGTTAGCATTGCGACCATTAAGGTTTGTGCTGGTCGAGAATAGACTTTTGACACGATGCACCAAGACATTTAAACCTAGAGACTGTTGCATCAAATGACCATGTTGATGTATTCACATATTAGATATGTTAACGTGTGCTAAGAGACCACTGTGTCTAGGCCTAGCATTAGAATACCTAGCGGAGGAATACATTAACGGCAGCTAGCCGCTAAGCTGACGCCAGGCTAGCATCTTTCCAAATATAACTGCGTATCAATGATGTATCTGACTAACGGACATCGTGTGACATGACTCACCACTCGATTGTCTCTCTTGCCCATGTCGAGTCAGTAATGGGGACAATATCCAAGGGAGAGGACAACCATTAGTGCTACCTTGCTAGCATTGAGCTAGCCACATCAGACTTTGTTAATGGAAGCTGACGACTCTTTTTCTTGAGGTTTTTGTTTTTACCAAACAACAAAATGGTGAAATATCGCCACCTACTGGTCTGGAGTTTTATCAAATATGTATAATATATACGTATAGTTATCAATATATGTACATGCTCCTTCACCGTATATGTTATAGTTTTTAAATTGGCACTTATAGTGAAACCGACTTTTTTAACACAATATACTGTATACCTGTATATTTATTTAAAATATATATGTGCTTGTGCAAATGTGAAGTATAAATATATTGTTGACAAAAGAGGCAGAATGCAAGTAATTAACACTATAACAAATTACAAGAGCAGTTGCGTTGCCTCTAATGTTCCCTCATTCCAAAAATGAATACCTACACGTTCACTAGAACGATTCATTATTGTGTCAATCACGCTGACAAATGAGTCCAAAACAACATTCACAAAAAGCTGCTTTTTATTCAACTGGTGCAACAAAATAATAAGACACCAATGCCTGCATTCATACATAAGTATAATGCCATGATTGTGTTGTTCCCAGTCGCCATTTCCGTATGCTAATAACTAATGTGACACAGGAACAGTATGTGTAATTGGAGTTATACGATGGATGAAGCTACGTTGGTTTCAAAACAGTTAAAGTTCTAAAAGCTCAACAGTTGACTTCAGTTTTGTGTTCTGAGATTGAAATGAATTAACAGTTTCAATAATGCATTGTACATTGTACGCACCACTGACACCAGATGTGAGTCGTTATCAAATAGAAAATATCTCACACAGCTTAGTCAAGCAGACAATTATACATGAATCTACGTTGTGTTCGCCATCTAGCAATTACAAGTTGCTGGGGGAAAAAAAAAAACAGTTGATACAGGCAGTTATCTTCAGACAGTAATGACTACAGTAACATATAATTGATAAATAGGAATGGCAGTAGACTATGATCAATGATATGATCACGGAACAGCTCGAAAGAAAACCTGAAGGAGTTGTGATGTGGTCAGTTAGAAGCCCAGAGATGTGCAAACTGTGCCCGAAAGGTTCGGACGACCATAACAAGAACCTGAGAAAGTCAAGAGTGGGTGGGTGGGTGTGTGTGGGTGTGTGTGTGTGTGTGTATGTGTGTGTGTGTGTGTGTGTGTGTGTGTGTGTGTGTGCTAGCAGCACTACCTGTTAAGAAAACGTAAACCAGTGTTAAAATAGATTACTGTTCTGAAAGAACTACTACATACAAAAATACAACTCTGCATTACTTGCTTTTTCCTTTCTGGTAAAAAATAACTGAACTTGAATGTAACTGGACATGACTGTAAAATAAGCAAAAACTGTACACTAAATATTTGTGCATTATTTCATTATCAAAAGCTATGTAAAATCCATAGTCATTCTCAATCCAAAGCAAATTAAATGCACCCACAGAGCCCACAACACATTTTCAATGGACAAAATACTCTTGCTAAACAACATTCCACAGACCCTCGCTACTCTACATCTATCCATTTTCACGACATATCTATGGGCTGACGATGCTCAAATCAAAAGTTCTCTATCATTACAGCTTGCATTTAGCACTCTATACTGTACAGTACCACTGCCTATCCTTTATACATTTCTTACACTGTCAAACTATTCTTACACAGATTCTATTATCATCTAAACAGTTGGTGTAATTGGTGTAAGAATATTGTATGCCCCAGCATCTTTAAATCAAGTAACAACTTGATGAAAACAAGCATATAAGACTTGTCAATGACATTTAAATTAAATACAGAATATTGGCGACACTATTCTGTGCCAAATGTATTCATGTTGAATAGTGCTGGTGGGACTTTCTCCACCTATTGCAAGCCTGTGCATTACTGTAACATTCGGATAGTAAATAATTGTATCTTATAATGATAAAAAGCCCATGAAGGCATGCTAGTGAGTGGCAGGAGCATTTTCTATTAGGTTTTTTTCATCATTGTCTCAGCACTGATATCAGCCCATTATGATGAGTTCCCAGAAGAGTGCATAAACCACTAGAATCCGGCTACTGGTCTGCAGCTACTCAGGACATCCTCATGGTGGCAGTATTATAATACATGTATAGAACTGGAATGATAAGACACAACATGGCAGTGAGTGGCTGGCTTGTGATGCCCAATAATGTTTCAATAAGTAGGTGCGTACAAAAGCTTGCCAACGTCAGTGGTAGTGCACACACTTAATGTTTTTGTACATATCTTGTACTGTATATCTGCTCACTGCACACAGCCACAGTATGCATGAAGGCAGGTGAGATCCACGCCGTCCACCCGGGATCCTGTGTGGTTCGGACCCCCAGCCAAGGGGGCTCTTGCGAGGCTAAACACTGGTCATAAAGAGGCCTCTGCAGTCTGCTTGCCCAATACTACCAGTCTATGTGAGATGCAAGCCTTTTTGCATTGTTAACACAGTCAATCATCAACATTTAACAACCTAAAAGCAGCAATTACAATCCATCAGTTCATGGAAGGAGGATAGCTTTTGTGCATTTTTCAGTGGGTGAGAGCGTTTGGTGTCCTCTTTCTTGACACCATCTTTACCCTCTCTTCAGGAGTACTCTCCTAAAGTTTTGTACATTGACGATAAAAAAGTATGCGCCCCCTTGGTCTATGTCATGTCATTCAACACAAAATCAGTTAATAAGCTTTATGGACACTGATAATCACAAAAAATGTCACTTTAAAAGTGAAAACAAATCTCTAAAGATGGATTTAAATGATTTTGCTTCACTGGTGCAGCCGGCTGCTTTTTAGAAGTTGAACGATAGGTAGAATGGTGATCAAGTGTGTAATCTAATATGTGATTTTTAGTTAAACACCTGTATCTGCAGAGCCGAACAGCTGGCATAAACTACACTATCGAAACATCAACAAACTAATCTCCAACAAGGTTATTGAGAAGAAACAGTTAGGCTACCAGTAAAATGTGAAGGCACTTGATTACAGAGTTCAAATCTGTCTAGAGCAGGTGATTCCCAAAAACTAAAGGTTATGTGTGAAGAGGCTATAAGGCCGCAATGAGGTCTGTGGACACTGAAGAAGGTACATGGTTGCCTTACTGGGATGGGAGACTTTGTCAGATCAAAAGAGGGTGGGATGATACTAAAATCAAGCTTTTTGACCAACAAACTCAATTATATGCCTGATGTTGGTGGCATCATGTTGTAGTAATGGTTGAGGGTAAAATAAATGCAGCAGAACACAGATTTCCTGGAGGAAAACCTGCTGTCATGATGGAAGAAGGTTGTTTTTCAAGCAGAAAAACAACAACCCACAGATTTAAAGCTGCACAGGACTGTCTTGAAAAGCACAACACTCAAATGGCCGAATAACAATCAGACACCATTTGTTTTAGAACTTGAAAACTGCTGTTCAGTTATGCTCACCATGCAACCTCAGCTTGAGGACTTGTTCAAAGAAGCACGTGAGAAGATTTAAATCACATAGATTCAATCCTGTAACCGATGCCAAAGGTGCCTCTATATGTCTGTGACAAACACTTTGTGTTCTATATTTGTACTTAAATTACATCTAGTTGAACGGATTTACTTTTTAAGGACATTTAAGATTTATCTGTATATCAGTGCCAAAAAAGCTTTATTAACAGTTTGATTGAACGCTGTAAAAACAAAACATGAAAAACACCAAGGCGGGGTGCGCGGAATACTTTTTATAGACACTGTATGGGATGATTAAGGGTGAAGGAGGACAGTCAGGC
Source organism: Cebidichthys violaceus (assembly GCF_023349555.1). Lineage (NCBI taxonomy): Eukaryota > Metazoa > Chordata > Actinopteri > Perciformes > Stichaeidae > Cebidichthys > Cebidichthys violaceus. Next base: position 9,395,043 of record NW_027176329.1, on the reverse strand, counting down.
AGTCCTCTCCTCCATAGTGGGCTTGTTGCTGGGGATTGGCTGGGCCGCGTACACACTCCTACTGTGGCTGTCCACACTTTGAAAGTAGGGGTGGCTAAGCGCAGCAAAGGCTGATATCCTCCTGGAGGGGTTGAAGGCGAGGAATTGCTGCAAAGGAGGGAGGAGAAATAGAAGCGGATGAGATGAGAAGATTGGCCAATGAATGAATGAATGAATGAATGAATGAATGAATGAATATATATATATATATATATATATATATATATATATATATATATATTGGTTTGAACCGAGGCTCGTACTACCCACCATTAAGAGGGCCTGTCCTTGCTCGTCCATGTCTGGAACCAAGTCCCCTATGGGCTTAGGGGGCCGGGGGGTGAAAGCACTCTGTGGTAGGGCCACTTCCTGGGGCCAGTCCTCTCCTGTAGGTACCCCAACAACACTGTGGGATGATAATCATCATTAGTGCCTTCACATGTTCAGCATCCACTGCCTCTCCAGTTCAAATCTGAAGCAACTGACCCGTTTTCTTGTGTGTCTGCTGGTAAGCACTGTAAAATGGTGACAACAATATTCACCCTAGCAGAGCAGCATGCCCTTGTCTGGGAGGCTCTGCATGAATTACAGGAAGGTTTGCACACTCTGCTCTATATTTAGTCCATATGCATGATAATAGGTTCAACGAATTAACAATGGAGAATATCCACACACTGGATTTAAGTTCCCAAAAATTCGATTGGATCGACTTTTGACAGACTGATTTTGTATACAGTCCAATAAAGTTTTCAGGGCTTGGTTGTACATTCAGATTTATACAATTATAACATACAGGACCTCAGAAACTGGAACAGGATATGCAGCCAATAATACTTACTCAAAAATTTTCCCCAGCTGATCAACATCTGAGCTCCCTCGAAATAGCGGTCTGGGAAAGAGAAAATAAACCCAAGTTCAGTTTGACAGATGCTGCTTAAACATTTACGCGAGACGTTACCTTCATATATTGTGTTGCACAAAAACATGAATACAGGAAAAAGTAAAAAAGTTGGTTAAAAGTGACCAGCATTGATTATGTTCTTATTGAGCCCCAATGTTCACTATCCCACGGTATACTGCAGACAAACAGCTCCGAGATAAAAGCTATTGGCTCAAGGCAACGAGGAATGTTTGACTCCGATGTGAGCGTTTGAAGTAGCCACACACTGGCAGCTCCATCTCATGTAGCCAGGGTTGTGAAGCAGTGTTGGTAGTACCACTGAAAACAGGAGGGGAGGGATGAAAGGAGGGAGGAGAGCGGCACCAGGGCTGCTGGTGGTTCCTGTGGCTTTGGGCCGTCTTTGGATGCCCGTGGGCAGCCATGCCTGCCCTGGCACCCGCACAAATTCCAGTAGTCATCATCAGCACAAGTCTGCCGGCCGCCACACAGTACAGAAAAAGTCTATTTATCCCTCATGTGTGTCTGCTTTTGCTCTCTTTGTGTGTGAGAATGTGTGTAGGAAAGTGGGAGGGAGAGGCGTGTGACAGAAACTGGATTATTCTAACAGAAAGATGTATGGGAACGAGACCTGAAGTTGCTCTAAAAAGGAAATGAGAACTTGTTGCTCTCAAGGAGAAGACTTTCCGCTGACGTTATCGATGGCAACAAGATTACTTTCTAAATCAGTTAATCCCAAAATTGCAGTATGAAATGCAGTAGGGTCAGATCAGCTGTCTTTCTGTTATATTCTACTTGTTTAAGATGATTCATCACCAGCAGATGTCAATGTAATGCATGATATTGTCCCATAGGTGTGTATGCAGTCTGTATCCAGGCACAAAGACAGTTCAAGTGCACCCCACTTCACTGAAGTCAACAGAACGGCTAGCCACCATGTGCTCCCTGTGTTTTCCCACTTGCAGGAAGCTTTGCATAGCTCAACACCCACACTTTCCTACAGACTCAGACACTGGGAAGTTAGTCACACAGGGGTATTTTGCACATTTCTACAGTGACAGCAAACTCTCGGTCACATGTTTTTGTTCGGAAGTGGAATTGAGATACATGTTTGTTTCAGTTATTCACAACCGGCATCCTTAACTAATGGATGTCTCAGTGTTGGTCGACTCTTGAACCGTTGCTTTAAACATCTAACTGAAAACAGGAACACACCATATAGGTCTTTGGGGGTAAAGCACTGCGCTGAGCTGAGCTTTGAAAGCCATTCAAGATCAAACCAAACCAGTTTGGACTGTTGCAAAAGAAGAAGAAAAAAATCACCTACAGCAAAGTCATCATGCCAGAACAAGTAGGGCTGATAATTCCAAGAGGTCCATTTTTAAACCTGGAGTGGTTTGTTGGAGGGGGATGACTGGATTCACATAGAGCTGACCACTGGCATGCACACACAGTCAACAGTCAAGTGCATATGCACATTTGCACACACTCAAGTACGTATGTCCACACGTAAAAGTACAAATGCCCACATGCACAAAAGAGATCGTTCCCCACTCTGGGCATTGCATGTGCACATACGTACATGTGCACAAACGCACACAAACGGGGGGCAGTGAAAGGAGGACTGAGACTGGGTTGGGACAGGCAGCTGAGTCACACTTCCTTTAGTGCCAGCACAGCTCTGTCCCACATTCCACCGAAACAACCTCTGGTATGTGTGTGTGTGTGTGTGTGTGTGTGTGTGTGTGTGTGTGTGTGTGTGTGTGTGTGTGTGTGTGTGTGTGTGTGTGTGTGTGTGTGTGCGCGCGTGCATGTTTGCACGCGAGAGCGTCAATCTGACTTGGGTGGGAAACGGAGGGAGGGACACACGAGTGTGTGCTGGAGTGTGTTTTAGCCCGTGTCGTAGCAATTTGCTTGGAATTGCAAGTGTGTCCGTCAAAAGTTTGGACGTCCTGTATATGTGGGCATGCGTTTGTCTCTTTGAGGATTCAACAATTGAGTTCCAAACTGTGAGAAAGTCTACACGGATGTGGGGCCTCTCTCAGACCATTAACACAACACAGTTCAACCTTTTCGATTGGAGGAATGTCAACAAGCAGGCGCTCTCGCCCCCCCATTCACTCGAACCATGACTCACCCCGACACTATCCCAGCCATGCAGATGCAGACTTGTATGATATTTGCTCAAATTCCTTAGAGAACCAGTTCCCAACTCTTCTCAGATAGTCATTAAAGGAGGTTTTCTTTTTTTTCTTTTTTTTTACACAATGGCATGTTTGATAATGGAAGTGGAGAGAGGAGAGGAGGTTGCTTGGGGGTAGAAGCTTTGAAGTTTTATGACTCATAAAACAGACATTCTGAGGTTGGATTTGCACTTTCCTGACCTGCAACATAAGGTAACCGGGTGAATTGGAGTTGTCATGGTTCAGTGGGGCTTCAACTAACGCTTATTGCAATAATAAAAACAGACCTAAATTTCAAGGTAAAGTCTTTAGATTGCTTGTTTTTTTCGGGCCAAAAGTCCAAAATTAAGAGTATAAAAATGGCAATGAATTTATTAATGGATCAATCGCCTATTTGTGCAGACGATATTTCTTAGACATATTTGTTCATTCCCAGAAAAATAAACATTACAATTAGATACCAACCATTTTTAAAAGGTAATTAAACCACCAGTGGAAATGTCTGGTTCGTTGTACCTGAACTGCAAATAAACAGCGTTTTCTCATCCTCTCTTGTTCTGCACTTTCCCTCAATCACGCTTTCATTAGCTTTCTTTCACTGTTTCTCCCAGGTGCCCTTTAATCTCTAACAGGTGGCCTTTTAAAAAGCCACCATAATCACCTGCAGAGAGGGAGCGAGAGCGAGTGTATTTTCTGTTCATTGCCATCAAAGGGCTCTGCCTTGCCTTCCGCCTTAAGGCAAAGTTGGACAGGTGCCAGATTGTGAAAACACACATATCCACACCAAAGCTTTTTACAGCTTATTGTGTCAGGGTGAGGTAAGAAGTACCTTAACCTGGCCAACTTGCACACACACCTCACTGGTATCTGATTGTGCCTGGTTTTAAAAGGAACACTATATCCTCTGCACATAATGCATAACGGTACCGTTAGGATGGCCTATAGCACACATGCTAGAAACAGTGCCTAGAACCTTTAAAAAAGGACAGACGCAACAACACTGGAGTGTTTGTATTGAAATTGAAATGTTTCCACTGTTAGGTATTAGGCAGTCGTGGTTGACCTGCAAATAGCTAAAATGCACCATGTAATAAAAAAGCCATTAAAAAAAAGTAAAAAAATGGCAACATCATTTTAGGAATAAAATGTTTTACAAATCCGGCCATGAACGACGTATAAACAACACCCTCTGTGAAAACCTTCAGAATATAGACAGGAATTAAACTAAAAAGTTTGGTTTAGGTAAGTGCTACTAAAGTGGAGATTTCGGGCCCAAAGAAAAAGGCCTTTAAAGATATGTATTCTAAAATTATATACATTTTGATACCACTAAAGGTGAAAAGGGGAAACGGTCAGGGCTCCTCGGTGTCTGACACCGATGCACAGAGGCACTATTTACGATTACGATGGGCAGTAAAACTTTACGCACTAAACTGTCTTAGTTCACATGACTCCCTTGTCATTTTTTAAAATCCAGAATGCTCCCCGACTGCTGATTTAAAGCACTTTTTGGCAAATGTAAGGCTGGTATATGCGTTATGGCAAAACCGGTTGATCCCTACATCCCGATTTATTTGTCATCCGTCTGTGTACCACATGACTACAGTCTCTTCACCCAGCGTCACCCTTTGCCACTGGAGCCTAAATATCCCCACTAAGTCACACATGCAGAGTCGTTGTGTGTGTGGCTGTGCATGTCAGGGTGTGAGGACGGTTGGGGAAGGAAGCATAAATTACAGGCAGGGCTGCTCCTCCTGGCACTCAGCCCTACCTCAGAAAGACTGTTCTTATCTACTCCCGACACACACACACACACACACACACACACACACACACACACACACACACACACACACACACACACACACACACACACACACACACACACACACACACACACACACACACACAACTACAGTCTGGCTAGATCCCAGGTCACTGTTGAATACAAGACTCCCTTCCATAGACAGGCAGTTGAACCTCTTTTTTTATTTTTATTTTTTTTAGAAAAGTGGTCCGTTATTAGTTTGGCTCTCCAGTGTGTGAAGTTCGTTAGACCACAAACTGACAAATACCTATACCAAGAAGCAGGATCTTGACTTGCATGCTGCAACCACAGCAGCCAGCCTGTCATTTCTGTAATGGTTTGATAAGTCAACCGAAATGTGATTACGCAACGCAGCTGACAGGTGCCATTTTGAGAAAACATTGAAACGTTTAACAAACACTCAAATAACTGATTGTGTAATGACGGCAGCAGGTCTTTGTGGATTATACCTCAAACTAGAATTTCCGCCTCACCAACAGGGCAAGTTGGAGTTTAAATCCAAGTTCGTCCAGACTCATAACGTGAAGTGAAGACTTTGAAGGAATTTAATAAAAGTGTATTTTTTGGCGAAATGGAAGTAATCACTATATTGACATGCATGATTCCAGTGAATCATTTCCAGTGAGAAACATGCTGTTTTCACAGGAGTACAGCGGACTGAAAGAGAGCTTCGTCACATGCAGGCGGCAACCTCCGGTTCTGAAAAGTGAAGCCAATGTAGAAGTGTCTTAAACTTGCATTCTTTCAAATAGCCATCAGGGGGCGACTCCTCTGGTTGCAAAAAGAAGTCTGATTTTATAGAAGTCTATGAGAAACTGACTACTTGTCACTTGCTTTATTAACTCAGTAAACATTGCAAACACAAGTTTCTGGTATCAATCGTAAGTTTCATGTCTTCATCGATACAGAATGATTTTGTAAATTATTGTCCTATTTAGAGAAAAACGGACAATAAAGCAGGGTGGGCTTTAGGGCGTGGCTACCTTGTGATTGACAGGTCACTACTGCAGTGTTGTCTGGAAGTTGTCCGTGTTAATTGAAACATTTATGGTCGCCTAAAAATATCTTATTCAGCATTCTGCTGTACTGTTGTACCCTCTGGTGTCACTTCTGGTCCCACAAAAACAAGATGTCAACGGCCAAAAAGACGACTCAAGGCTTCAAAACGTCAGTCCAACGAAACAATGGGTGACATGATCACAGTGACTACGTCCACTTCTTTATATACCGCCAATGGTCACATGGTGCAACGACAATCACCTGAAGCTCAATATCAGCAAAACCAATGAGCTTGTGGACTACCAGAGGAACAGGAAGCTCTCTGTCCTGGCTGTCATCCAGGGAGAGGAAGGGAAGAGGGTGGTCTCACACTTTTGGACCCCAAATACCTTCCAGTATCCATAAAAAACTGGACTGGACTCAGACACACGAGCAGATTATTCTTCCTGAAGAGACTCAGATCGTTCAGTGTGTGCTACAGGCTCCTGCAGATCTTCTTTCAGTCTGTAGTAGCCAGTTCTTCGTGGTGGCGTGCTGTGGCGGTCACATTCTCAACTTGCAGCACAGAAAGATCTACACGTCACTGCAGTTTCAAGGTGGACATCCAAGATTAGTGTCAATTCCATATCCGACCAAATGTGAAACACAGTTTTGGTATTGAATAATGGTCAGGAAAGTGTTTTTGCAGAACATTATGCAGTCACAGTTAAGTTGACCTTTTTGATGAAAATGTCATCACTTAATCTATTTATCCTATTAGACATTTGTGTGAAATTGTCCAAATAATCCTATGAAATCTTAAGGTATGGTCATAAACGTGATTTGTGAGGTCACAGTGACATTGACCGTTGACTACCATCCTTGAGTCCAGGTGGACATTTGAGCCAAAGTTGAAGAAATTCCTTCAAGCCACCGAGATACCGCGTTCACGAGAATGGGACGGACAGACAGCCCAGCGCAGTCTTGGATTCTGGGTTAAAGCTCAAATACAGACAACATCAGCCGCAGATCTGGGACATCTCTGCACACTTGAATACTTCAGCATTCATGCAAACAGTAAAACCACTTCATAGGAAAGGGGAGATGACAGAAACCTTTTAGTGATATTAGCTCTGTATGGAGACCTAGTCACAAGGATGTGAGCATGTGGATGTGTGTATGCACATCCCTGAAGCTCACTGATCATAATCTGTTGTTGAACAGTAAATGTGGAAAACCTCAGTAAAGGCCTCGGAAGACTCTTATGATCCATATGACACCAGGGTTATTGTGGTGAGTAAGACTTGACCCCAGTTTAATACACTACATTGATGCATGTGCAAAACGATTTACGCTGCTGTAAATTGTGTAAAATGAGTTTAAAGGTTTCAGTTTACTTTCTTCTCCCTACGTATGACAACTTTAAGAGAAATGGTCACACACAATGCAAAGTCAGTTCAGTAATAGAATTCATACAAAGCTACAATTAGTGCACAAAAGCACAGTATATGGCACATAAGGGGCTGGCTTGTATGTATCAGAGATATTGTTCTGTTGCATGTCAGTGAGTGTGTGACAGTTTCCATGTACGATACACCAGTCACCAGATACATGAGTCAGTTGCTGAGGTGTATGCTTTTGTGTGTTTTCAATGCAAAAGCAGCATAGTGAAGGAGGAACATACAGCGGAGCATTAAAGATCGACTAAAACTACTGCTTGGTTAGGACAAAACAAGAACCCTTCCCATAGAAACCTGCTAACATGAGCATGTCAGACAGAAAAACAATGTTCAACAAAATCTTAATTTAGTTTGATTATCAGGGTAGAATGCTGATGTTTTTGATTGAAAGTTTTGTGTGCGACTGGACAAATGTGGTTGGAAGTGCGTGTGAGTGTGTGGTTGCTGGTTTTAATCCCTCCATTTCATGTAGTTGTCAAATTACGTACAGTATGAGGGGTTACACTAGGGCTGGGCGATAATCCAGTGTTATCATTTAAGATGTTTCATTGGAGTGGTCGTATTGTCATGAAATCATAGAGACAATTACGTTGTCTGAACTGAAAATAAGCAGAAATTTGTCAGAAAATATGATCAAACTCAGTTAAATCAAACTGTCTTAATCTGATTATTCTGTATTTTTGTGTATGCATGTAGACATAATTTCATGTTCATTTTGCACAAAAATTCTTGATTAAATGAGAATATACTCAACTACTTAATTCACACAGGAGTCTACAGAAATAGGCTTCACCATGTGGTTATTTCTTAAAGACTATATTTATTAAACTACCAGAAAACATGATATATTGTGAGATATATATTGTTTTAGAGATTTGAAATTACATATATATATATATATATATATATATATATATATATATATATATATATATATATATATATATATATATATATATATATATATACATACATACATATACACACTGGGATTTTGGCCTTGTCGCCAGGCCCTAGATATCACCATAATTCTCTTTGCTCTCACCTTCTCCTGAACATCTCAGCGAAGATGCAGCCGACACTCCACAGGTCCACTGGTGTGGCGTAACTGGACTGGAGGAGCACCTCTGGGGCTCTATACCACAGTGTCACCACCTACAACACACAGCAGACAAACATTAAGAGGGTTAAACTTGCAAAGACTAAAAAAATAAATCACTCCCAACTTTTTGCGTGTACCTGCCTGCAGCATTAAGTAAATGTCGCCATGTTGGGGGGGGCCTCACACTCGCATGCACACACACGCAGGGTTAATACTTCTCTGCCCTCATCTTAAGCTTACATAAGACATGAAATCATATCTGGCAGGACACATCTCCCTGCTCCCATTTTGGTGTACTCGCATCACACAATCTTTCCACAGCAATCCACCAGCGACACAAAATACTATCTATACACGCTCAGTAGTACCAGTTACAATAACAAACAATACAATGTTTCACTGGATTAAACCTGGCAGAGGTCTCATGTACGTGAAGTGATAGCGACCCCCCCCCCCCCTTCTTCCTTCCATCTTGCATCAAGCAACCCTGCACCCACCTGAGTTATTACAGCAGCCATTTTGTGCCACTTCACACCAAGCCTGGTTTCCAAATTTGTCCCTGTAACTCTATTGGGAGCTCTGAGTTTGTGCGTGTGTGTGTGTGTGTGTGTGTGTGTGTGTGTGTGTGTGTGTGTGTGTGTGTAGCCATAGCCTGCAGGAAAGCAGCAGCATTGTTAACAGCTACAGTAGGGAAAGCCTCCAGACAAAACTCAGTGACCCCTAGTAGGAGAGTGGACTGGTTCCAGGTGCTTTCCTAAACTCCAGATTTTTCCAACAGCTTTTGGCTGCAGTTCCTCCCTCAGGCACTGCAGAGTGCTTATCGGGATCCTAGAGTCTGAGGCGAATGTTTGTAAGCAAAACGAGTGCGGTGTCACTTAGATATCTTTATTGCATGCTCTGCGGGAGTACGTGGAAATGATACCCTGAGCTTTTAGTTGTTGTCCACAAGCCTGCATTTGTAATATGAGTGCAATGATCCTAAAATGATGTCGATAGACAAATATGAACTAGTGCTCAAGTGCCCTCTGAGAAATTACTTTGAGTAAGCAGTCAAGTAACATTATGGTTTATAGCCTTTTGGACAACATTTCCTTCACTGGGGAGGTTGATTTTAGTAATACACGTCCCAGTGATTTTCCTCCCTGCACTTCAGTAAGTAGACGTGTACATCGCTGCCTAATGTAATTTCCATTGGTTAAAAAAAGTTGTGTTTTAGCCATGCTAGCAGCGTGGCTGTGTGGATGTCAATGATGGTCCGTCGGTCGGTCCACCACTTTGTTCCTTAATCTTGTTAAATGTATAAAAACGATAAACTTAGTTTGGTTGCAGGGCAATGCTTCATAACCCACCCATAACATGTACATAACAACATAATAATTCCATTACAAAGGGGCATTATTCATAATTGTAGCTTGAAAGGAAGTTTACGTCATCAGAGGCAAACTCTGAAACTGCCCAAAACATTACCCCGAGCTGGATTCTTAAACAAGGCAGTCAACAGAGACAGATAAGAGGAATAAAGAGTTTGGTCACATTTTTTCTTCTAAACTGAATGACACTATTAATAGAGCCGGGGCAGCATTTTGCAGATGTGTGATACTTTCTCGTCTCCTGCTTCCTGCTTCAGTGGAAATAGGGAGGAAGTTGAGGCTAGTTGGCTGAGATGTGTCGGCTGTGCCACGTGACCAGAAATGAGACTGCTGAGAATGAACTGATTGACCGGTAGGGTCATTGAAGATTTTAAGAACAGTGAAACCTCACAGAAAAACATGAATGAAAGTTGCAGAGCTGCTCATATAGTCAGGCAACAAAAGGTCTGTTTTTTTTCAACGTAGGAAAATTCAAGGCTGCATGGGCTTTCACTTTTGTAGGAATCGCTTCTAATTTGGGTTCTCTTTTTTAGGTTCTCTGAAAGTGTGCAGGCTCAAATCTATGTGACTTCTGTCTGCTGCATGGAGTTAGCAGGCCTGCAGAATCAAAAGTCAGCGCTGGTTTGAACACGAATGCACACGTAGAGCCTTCTAGGAAGAACCACAGAGCTAGAGCTCGGGGTATATCCGCAGAGTTACTCGAAAACCTGGCCACAACTGCAGATTAAGGCCTGTATGTCACACACACGCACACACGCACACACAGAAATAGATGTTTTAAGCAACACCCTAACAACTTGCACTATAGGAAATAGTTTTTGCAGCAGTGCATCTATACATGCATTAAAGCATAAGACAGCCATTATTCTGTTCTATTTATTCGTCAATGAATATAATGAAAAAAATATCATCAATGCATTAGTACTTATCTCCATACTTTTTGACTCGGGACACTTCTTAAAAAAAAATAAAAAATACACATATTATAAATATAAACTTTCATTATTTAAAGGCCAAGTAATCACCTAAACCAATAGAGTCCTTTACCTTATTTTGTGCATTTGTTGGTGAATATTTTCAGTTTGTTTTAGATCAACACACATTTGTTCTGTTGCAGTAGTTTGTGTCTACAGCACCCATGATTTATCATAATGAAGCAACATGTAACCCAGTGTTTAAGTTTTTGGACAACATTGGAGGTCTATGGCAGAGGGGAATATGCTATGTCAGGCTTTGGAAACACAGGTTCTTTTTTAGTATGATCAATAAATTATTGGTTTTGAATAGGATTAAAATATCCTACTGTTTTACACTGTGACTGTTTGCACCCATCCTCTCTCACCACTTAGAAACAAGTGCCAAGCATTAGTGAAATTAGTAACTCTCCGCCCCTCAAATGGCTCATCTCAAACCTCCGATTCTGACTTTCAGGGTGCTCATTTTCATCTCCAAACAACATTTCCACTGTCAGTCCTGCTTTACACTGAGCAATCCTCACCCTTTTCTCGCTCTCCATTAACTGCCTCTCTTTCTCCGTCTGTTTCTGTGAGCCCATGAGTCTGTAAAACACTCTGAAATGCAGTTAAGTCTACAACAGTTGGAGAGCCTGTAATATCCATGAATGCATTTTGAACACACAGTTTCATTCTCCATAAAATACTCAACTGTCTCTGTGTTAAGGAAGTCTCAAGTCTGCTTATATTTAATATCTCAAAACTAATACTCTTACAAAGGACTATGCTTTGAGTTGTGGCTGTAACGCACAACCTAATAACAGTTTTCATGGAGATGATTATAACTACACAGACTTGTGTAAAGAGAAACATTCCCCGATTGCAATGTGGTTCTGAGCTTTTTTCTGTCCTTTTCCTTCCTCTTCTTCCGACCACGTTTGCATTCCTTCTTCCTTAGTCTCTTTCTCACCCTTCTTATTCTCTGTTCTGCTTCACATATCCCTTCATTACCCACTCCTGCTCTCCCTCCTCTGTACAGGCTGCATGAAAACAGAGACACACACAAACACACAGTATGTAGGACAATCAGGCACAAGAGAGTGAGTCAGCCCTTAACTGTGCAATACAGTGTTTTGCTCTTAGGTCAGCTGCTTTGAATTTTCAATCCGTCTCTCTGCCTATCTGACACCCTTCTTTCCTTCCGCATGGTAACAGAAAAAGCTAGAGGAGGCCAGATAAAGCCTAGGGAGAGAGAGAGAGAGAGAGAGAGAGAGAGAGAGAGAGAGAGAGAGAGAGAGAGAGAGAGAGAGAGAGAGAGAGAGAGAGAGAGAGAGAGAGACTCTCCAGATTAAAGGACAACATTCTGGGAATTCCTTTCTGCTGAGAGCATCCTCCCCCTCACCAACACCACCATCCTCCTCCTCACTGCGGATCCCTGCTCTGCCTCAGGAGGAAATGGCTTCTCCTGCCCCAAGAGGACCTCCTGACCTCTTGGGGCGGACCTCCAAACTTGTCTCACTTGCAACATCCGGACCTGTACCACCAGCACACTGTGCAGGCGCAGCGGTGGAGTATGACAATGGGGTGCATGCATGTGAGCGCGGGGGCGTATTGGTTTTGTGTTATGTGCGAGTGCTTGCACGTGACTAAGTGAGCACCTGCTTTTGCATGGACTCATGTGCTTCAGTGCCAAGTGCTGCATTTCTGCAAATGTATGCACGTTATCTGTAGGGTATGTTTGACCTTTGTGTTTTATTCCAACTTATTTTCATATAGTGTTGGCCATCTTTCTTGTGGGTAATACAACACTGTACTCACCAATTTAAAAAGGTATCTTGTGGAGTTTTTGACCACTGATTTCTATGAAGCAACGATTTTGTGAGTTGGTCCCCAAGGACGCATAGGCAATGTACTGCCAGGGGACCATTAGCCTAGCTTAGCATAAATACTGGAAAGAAGGGAAACAGCTAGCCTAGCTCTGACAAATATTAAAACATCTCCCTTGCAGCACTTCTAACGCTTACCAATTAATACAATGAGATGTAATGTGTTCGTTATTTAATGGAGCTACTGGTATGTGGACTTCTTAAACTTTGGAAAGAGCTAGGCTAAGCTAATTGCCCCCCTGGCAGAAACTTTATAGTCAACAGACAGTCATGAGAGTGGTATCAATCTTCTTATCCAACTCTTTTATAGTCTGAGAAAAACACTTAAGGGGTTCGACTATCAACAGGTTGTCAACAAGGCAGCCGTTTCAAGGAAAGTTCTTTGCCCCATCAGATTTGGTTGTAGTAATGTTGCTGTGTTCCCAGATCTCAGCAATGACTTTGATGAGCACAAAAGGTATAATTTCCCATTGAAATGATGGCCCAAAATACAAAAATAATACCCAAGATGCAATAAACCTGAATAAATAATGAGAATTATGTACATTCTTCATCCCTCCTCAACTCTCACCACCTCTACATGACAAACATTTTCCTGTCACTCTCCATGTGGACTCCAGAGAGGGTCCTTCACGGTGACCTGATGCCATGAGGATGAGGCCAGGGGCTTAAGGCTGCTGGGCCAGAGGCACTGGGGCTGATGGAGCTTGGCCGGGGGCCCGTGTTTACATTCCCTCTCACTGAGGAAGCCCAGGATGAAAGAGCACCACTGCACACACAGACACATAACATCTACACACATATGCACACTTAACAGACAAGGTATTTTGGATGCACCAGAGACCAAATTACAGTTGTATTTGAGTCAATAAGAGCAGGATTGGAAGTTTTAACTTTCAGCAATTACTGAATAAAGTGGAATACACGTTCAGTGCAGTTAACTCCTTCTGGAAACGGCTCGACTGTTTCGTGCTTCAAGTCTTAAGCTCAAATTTGATTTGATTCCTGAAAGCAACTGGTCACAAATTTAAGTCTTCCTGCATGAATCCAAGGGAAGAAAATGGACAAAGGCTTAAGAGTGTATAGGCAAGCCACATATGGGAGAGGGAGAGCGGATGTTATAATAATAATAATATGAGCAAAACTATGCACTGTGAGAGTACAGTGGAGCTGAGGCTGTAATGTTGTGTCTCCAGAGAGGCCCCATTCGAAACTCTAGCAGTCAGCCATGTTGTAAACACCATTACTTCACTACTCCCTCACTTTCCCTCTTTCTTTCTCTTGTACTGCAAAAAAAGGACAATTTACAGTCCCAACAATACAGCTGCACCAGGCCAAGAAAGGAAGTAAAGAAGAGGAGAAAGAAGATTTTAAAAAAGGAGACATGGGGGTAAATGTAGAGGCTGAGGGAGGGAGAGACAGAGCTACAAGGCTAGAAGGAAAAGTGCAAGAGCAGCACACAAACTGTATACAGTAATACAGAAAAAAGGGGCACTACAACTGTTGCCAAAGTATGCACAGTGTACAGGAATGCTGCATGGGGCCCTCGGCGAGCGAAACAAAGACAGCACAGTCAGGGGCTCTCTCTCCCCAGTGCTACCACATCCGCACATCATTAGCTGGAAAATTCCTGATATATGCTGTAATTCTTTCTCTTCCCCCCCCCCTCCTCTTGCCGGTACAGACAAGGCTTTAATATTCAGATGCCGGTGTGTGCACATGCAACACACACACACACACACACACACACACACACACACACACACACACACACACACACACACACACACACACACACACACACACACACACACACACACACACACACACACACACACACACGTTAGTACCCCCTTTTCCCCACCTGGAGCATTGCCAAGAGACCATCAACAATTAATGCAGTCAAGGGCAGAATAATGCATGCGTGTGTGTGTGTAGGGTGGTGATACCGCTGCTTCACTAGGAGTACACACAGAAGAAATTAAATAAGAACTGCACTGTGCATGTGAAATGTGTATCTACTATATGTTCCGTGCAAACATTAATAACAATGTAATCGTCTGCCTTTGAACGTGTGTACGTACAGTATATCCCTCTTCATATGCGTGTGTGTGTGTGTGTGAACTGTGTGTGTGTGTGTTTGCCTATGTCAAATTGGGGCCAGCCCCTTTGCTCCAGCCGGCTGCAGTCAAAGCATAGAGGATGACTTTTCCTTTTTTTTCCCCATGCGGAGCTGTTTGAGGAGATATCTAAACATTCCCAGAGTGCGCTGCACGTGCTCTCCTGCGTGCAGTGCAAGGGTTTTCCCCCTCTCCCTGCTGCTACTTGCCTGCCTTTTTCTCTGTCTGTCTGTCCAGAGCAGAAACAGATTGTCTGGCAAAAGAAGAGATTCACAGACACGACTGTCCACTTGGTCACCACAGAGAAATTTCAGTTTCATCAGTGTGTGTTGTGAACCCTGTTGCATAGTGAGCTACTGATGCTTGCATGCATGGCAGCACAGCGTAAAGATTATGGGAGTCGTGAGGCCCGCATGTTTGTTCAGCAAAGAGGTTTTCTTAAAATTGTTGTCTTAAAACTGTTAAAATACATAAAGCTTAATTCATTTTAATCAAGAGCCAAAGGAACTGTCATCAAGAAACATGTGGTTTGCCAACTTAACAAGATAGTGACCAAAATGAAGATGAGCTGCCTTTTATCACTATATTGTAATAATCAACACGCTACCCTAACCCATACCCACATATTTTAACTCCTATTCATAGTCAAACATGGGCCCAAAAACAAGAGACACGTTCATAGTGAAAATAAAAGTCCTGCCTGAATAGACTGACTGCTCTTGAAAGCTCTGTATTGTAAAAGCCGGTCTGCTGTTTGAGTGTGGGCAGGAAATCTGGTTTCAATTTGTTTAATGTCGTCTGAGATATGGGTGTCTAATTCTGGTAAGCGTAGTGGGAGGGCTATAAGCAGATGAACTAGGGGAAGAAATGGGAAAATACCTTTGATCAGGTAACAATTTCACTCCCCTGCAACAACAGAATTTAAAGGAAACCATGACGGTGACTGTACATACAGTCACCAGATTCTATTTTTAAAAAAATAAAAATAATAGTGAAATCAATTGGTTTATTTCAGGATATAAAAAGGAAATTTAGAAGCCATTTCATTTACTGGAAAATACTTCAAAAAGGACCCGACTTGAGGAGTCTAAAATTTCCTTTGGCTTACTCAATAACAGACTCACTGAAGATAAGCTCAGAGTCAAAAAACATTTTCACCACTAATAAGCTTATCTTGTCATCTCCTGTGACTTACGGCAACCCCTCAGTATATTTTGGTTTTGATCTAGAAAAACACCAGAGTTCGACAACAAGTGCCTACACACTAGTCTGGTGGCATTCCCCTTGAGTTTCCCAAATCCAATTAGACAGGCAACAGCATGCACATGACATGCATGAGAGTGGAAGCTAATGGGTTTCATAGGACCATCCTGTCGGTCTTACCACAACCGACACCAATATGTGGCGGGTGAAGATGAAAAGAAAAACCATGATCCCAGTCTGTCCATTAGTGTTTCAGTACACTTCCATGTGCTTACCTCTGGGTTGATCAAGTTTTATGTCTGCTTTCTTAAGCCCAAAATTCAAAAAGTCAATCCGGTTACTGGAAGTTATGTTTTGAAAACATCACCTGACCTAATGTCTTATCCTCCGTATGCACAAAGCATCCCTTCTTACCACTAGGAGATGTAGATGAAGGTAAAAGCTCATAGCTAATTATGGTTTCATGAATTAAATCGTCTACAGTGATTGAATGACACGTGACCGATCTGCATCAGTAAATGTGAAATAAAATATTCCGCGATACACAGGAGATGAGGACAAAATTAGATTTAGGTGTATAGAGCTCATTTTAGTGCAATGAATAACTCTGACAAACAGCGGAGTTATTCCGATATTATCATCGCTTCAAACTGCATTTTTCCAATATGTAAGTAGGCGGTATTACAATCCGTTTGTGAACTGATTGGATCCTTATCCGTAGTTAACCAGTGTTTATTTTGTTTACGAAAGGATGTTGATGAAATATGCTCATCAACATCCTTTTTTTCCATGACCACGACGAGACGGTGACGAGATTAAACAAATTCTGAAGGTATCAACATGTTTTATCATTGATGAAAAAAGACTATTAAAATGTACTTTAAAAAATAAATATGTTATCAAGAATTCTCTCTTAATCTGGTTGATTAAAACATATTTTTGCTGATTGGCTCACGTAACGGGCCAGGTTGGTGGAACTGACTCACGTATCATTAATGAGCTCAGACAGGAGGACTCAGTAACAAAGCTGCATTCTTCATGATTCAACCTGTGTTCTTCATCAGGTGATAAGATAAAATCTTCTGTCAAACTAAAATGTCAAAATGATTGACTAGACTTCAATATAATCTGATGACTAAAAGGAGACATTCAACACAGGACTAAGATTCAGGACTCTTGACTAAAATTGAATTAAATGCAACTTTTCGTCAACTAAAATGTTAAAGTTGTTGTCGAATAAACCTAGAATGAAATTAGAATAAAAATGGCTAAAAAAACTTGAGTCTTTAAGTTAGGATGCTACTTTTAGCCTCAGGATGTTTTAGGAATGTGTCCCCCAACTTTGATTGCATGGGTCCAAGTCAGATGATGAAAGACTTCCTTCTATATATATATATATATATATATATATATATATATATATATATATATATATATATATATATATATATTAAGGGCATTTAATCAAATGTGCCCGAATTCAAACAAATTTTGTTCATTAATAAGTCAAATTTTAACACTGCATTACATGGCATTTCAGTATCACTGCACTCTTTGGCTGTATATTTCTGCTTTTATTCCAACTTCAAACACAAAATGGTTTTCCCTAAAGTGCTTTGGTAGAAACGGGATCTCAATGAGATGGACAAAAAAAGAAAAGAAAAGCCCCTTTTCAGCTTTTTTCTGGAATGTCAGATTAACCCATCAGCTTTTCCCATCTGCCTGTCACTCAAGATCGCACAATGAGCCTGTAGCCAGACTGGGGTCATTAAAAAACCATCAACAAAGCAACGGATCTCCAGGGACTGCCAGGGGCAGCCTAATCTGGACCCCCGTACCAACCCAATGGGTGGTCTCCCTCCCTCTCACTCTCTTTCAGGGAGGGTGAAATATGTGCAACAGGGTAGGTGGGTGATGGCGATGAGGCCATCAGTCACACGCAACCATGCATGTGCAAATGCACATGGACTCAATCGCACACGTTGTCATACACGCACACAAACCACTTTTTTTTGGTCAATGACACATTTACAACCCGACGTGTTGCGAGGTGAGAAAGCAAATTCATCACAAAAAGAGAAGTTCAAGCAACACTCATAAATCATCAGCAAAAAAGTACAAGAGGGCTACTTTCTGTTATTGACACTGGGAAAAAATGAGAAAGGGACTGTTTTTGAGAACTTTATGCAAATGCACACTTCAGCCATCTTGTCATTCTCGAAGTACTAAATGAATCACTTTGAAAGTGAGAGAGAAGTGTCTTGTTCGCTTAAGCAACTGCAGTTCTCCAAAGCCCATCTGTCTGTGGCATTAGGTGACTAAATAAGCAACTGCTGCTCTGTTGGGCAAAGAGGAAGATCCTCTTAAACGCTGTGGGTATTTGTGTACATGTGCGCTGCATACAGCGGAGAATATCTGCTTTTATTAGCAAGAGGAAACACTGAATGGATGAATGGAGATTGTGAGTTGGACTGATGGGGTGGGGGGCGTCCAGAGACAGGAACATTCATCTAGAACCGAAGATCCTGTGCTCCCTTTACAGCACTACTCTCCAGCGCATGCATGCACACACACACACACACACACACACACACACACACACACACACACACACACACACACACACACACACACACACACACACACACACACACACACACACACACACACACACACACACACAATCTAATTTTTGTGGCCCAATCTCTATAGCCAAGAAAGGAAATGAGCGTGTGAGTGGGTGCACAAAACGCTTTTAGTGTCCTTGTGTGTGCGTGAGTAGTTTCGGGGACTTGATATTTGTCGTTCATCTCTAAAGAGGTGAATTCCTGCGTTAAGTATTCAACCCTGGATAGAAAGTGTACCCGTTTAGTCATAAATGAAGTATAACATCTACATAAAGAAAAAACCTCCAATGAAACCACACACACACACACACACACACACACACACACACACAATTGTGTAACACTATGTAAATTCTTTCTATGGTTAGGCACGTCTTCCTCTTTGATAGTTAACTGTGTATCATCATCAATCTGAATGATAAACTGTAGAAATCAACTGGTGGAAATACTGACTAGTTTAATCTGAATCATAAAAATTACCCGTGACAATAATACAAAGAAATTATAGTTTAGGGCCTGGACTAGTCACACAATACTAAACTTTGAAACTCAACCGGTCGCAAAACAATCTGTCCTGACATTTCTTACACAGACATCAGTGCTTCTTAAAGGTACAAGATACGAGACTGGGAGCATTTTAATTGTCTCTCCACATGGTGAAGGCGATCCAGCGACTATTAAAAAGTAGTTATTTGACTCTATATTATTGCTCTGAATGTTGAACACAGCTAATTTAATAACTGCTGTCTTAATAACGACAGCTCCTGTGGTTTCAACCATCAATGATAAAAAATCTAAATTGGTTCCAATTAGAACTAATATTTCTCGGACATGCTCCTTTGACAATATACTTTAGATACTATAAAAGCTTCAAATTGGATCTATTCTTGTTGAGAGTACAAAATAATGACATAGTTACAATAAATATAAATATAAAAAAATATAAATATATAAAATATATATACACACACACACACATACATACATACACACACACACACACATTAATGTGTCGGCTCTAGAAGGGAGGAGCACCTGCTTGTGTCCACTCGCCCGGTTGCTCATCTCTTGTTGTTCAGTGGCAACAGCACTGTTGCATGTGTCCATCTGATGCTGAGAGCTGAATGGATACACAAGAACATTGCATTCTTTCCCAAAGGATGTTTATATTTACTTTAGATGGGCAGATGCTGCTCTACTGGATGAGCCTGACTTACGTTCCCATGAGCTTTGCTAACTTGGCATAATAAAAAATGGCCCTCTCCTGTGATCCTCATCCTCCTTCCCATCACTCAGACTGGGTGAGTAACCTTAACTTACAGTATATTTATTTAACACAGTATTTTGTATCAGTGTTATAGACTTTATATCTGTCCATTGTGATGTCAAGTCATTCATGTCTCTGTGAGGATACGTCACTGTAAACACATTCAGCAGTTTGACACCTCCAAAATAAAATCAAACAACTCGTACACGTTTGGAAATTGACAAGGCCTTTGCTGAAATTCATCTTTGAAAGGACTGACAATATCCAAACCCGAATGAACTCGAGGGGTCCAAACCAGTCAGGGTGATTAGCAAAAGAGTTAAAGTCATGGCTGCATATATCCGAGTGAATGTGAGAAAACCTTCCCCTGGTAAATACAGGTTCATAACAAGGTACTGAGCTTCTGCTGTCGGCTACCTTAATCTAAAAAGTCTCATCTCTTCCTCTTCCAAAGACTCCTTTCAGTCTCCCTCTCTATTTTATCTGGTCATCAGAGCCCAGAGCTCAACAGTTGGACATCAAAGTGCCGACAGTGGAAAGGGAGGGGTGTCTGTCTCTCCTCATCTGTCCCATCCCTGTCTGCGACAGCCACAGAGGGATTCATGAGACGAACCACGGGGGCCCTCGCCTCTCACTTTACACAGAGAAACCCTATCACTTGGCTCAGTGCTGCGGCGCTACCCACTGATGCCCCGTCAGTGCCCGCTACATCACATTAGAGCTTTTTATCTAACTCCCTGGAGATGGGAGGGTAGTTCAAGCCAGTGTGTGTGTGTGTGTGTGTGTGTGTGTGTGTGTGTGTGTGTGTGTGTGTGTGTGTGTGTGTCTTGATGAGAATGACGGCGTGAGTCTGAGTAAGGCAAACCTATAAATGTGCAATGATAAAAGCATACGCAATGTGCAGAGACATGCACACTTGCTGGTGTGTGCACATTGACTTGGCACTGCCTGGGTCAGTTATACACTATACGTGTATAAAAGAAGAAATTAATTGATAATGGGAGGAGAGAAAAGGATGACAACAATGGTGAAACGGGTACATAAAGTTTATTTCTGAGTTGTTGTTATTCTCACTTCTTTATGTTGATATTTCCTTTGTGTGTGTATTTTTTGTTCTCTCTCTTTGGTTATGTGTCATGTTCACTTTATAAGAAAAAGAGAGGACTGCTGAGTCAAGAGGGAAATGTAAACTATCAAAATCTGGTATATTCCCTTCATGAAAATATCACCGTTAAAAAGTCAATTGATGGTGGACAGGATAAGCATTCAGACGTTTTGTGGGTAGATTTTAGCTAAATGCAGTGAGTTGCCTCTCTGGAAAGAGGTAGAGCAGTGGAGATGGAATAAGGATGCAGATGTAGTACTCAGTGTTTAGCAAGGTAAACAGGTGCAGAAGAGCCCAACTCTGTTTGCATCAGGGCCTGAACTCCATATGACATCCCACACCAAAATATTAGATCATGTAATATTCCCCTATCCAAGTCTATTTGTGTCTATGACCCAGTTAAAACATCCCGTGACCCACTTTCAGGTCTCTTTTCATCAGGTGTGAAGCTACGGGCCCACGATGTTTTGGGAGTGTTTATTTTTAGGCACCCTGATGTAAAGGAACTATTAGACAAACCCTGTTGAGTTCAGAGATATGAACAACACAACTCACCACAGAGGTGAGCGCCATCTGGAAGCTGTAGATGCGGGCTAGACCAAAGTCGGCCAGCTTGATCTGTCCTCCGCTGGTGACCAGGATATTCTGGGGCTTCAGGTCGCGGTGTACCACGCGGTGCGAGTGCAGGAAGTCCAGCCCCTGGAGCAGCTGGTACATCATATCCTGGAATACAACGGGGGGGGGGGGGGGGGGGATTTTTGTAAACATGACATGGACAGAGAATTTATACATATCATATGCGGCTCTGTATGATGAATCTCACCCGATGAATTTGATTTCAGCCTTAATTGTCCTTTTAAAATGTCAAAAGACAGATGGCTTCATGACCCCACGCCTCCACATTTAACATGTGAATTCATTCCTCTGTCAAACCAGGCAACTAAAGGCCGGAATGACAAGACCCTGCAGTGAGAAGCTAAGTACAAAGCCTGAGACATTGTTGTATGGAGGGAGTTAACTAGAGGAGGCATGTGTCTTTTCTTGTCGACTGTGGCAGATGTTTGATAACCGACACACACGCACGATAGAGAGGCAGAAAGAGGCCCCGTTCTGTACAACCATGGATCTCTGTTTCTCAGCAGCTGTCCTGCTCGACTTAATTGGCACTCGTTCCCTTTTTATGACCAAAAGCGGATCTCAGAAATGGCCGTAGACACTGCATCCATAACACACGAGCAAAAGTAACAGGGATGAACTACGTCAAAACCAGCTTAGACTTGTTCTTTTCAAACCAAGACACTCTCAAACAGGTACCGCACCTGTAAACAAATAACAAGCCATTACAAGGGACTGTGGCTCCGTGGTTTTGGCTGAGCTTTAGTTTGGATAGTTGGAAAGAAAATGATGTCTAGGGAGAGTTGTTTACGATTAATAACAGACGCAAATTCATTAATATGGAGTTTATGTACACGTGCGCGCGCACACACACACACACACACACACACACACACACACACACCAAGACCTCACAAGTGACATGGACCTGAGCCCGCTGCTCTATTCACTGGCCCACCAGCTGGTGAGTGAGTCAAAGGGGTCTGCACACTCAAGCAGAAAACATTAGCAAACGGCGTGGGGCTGGCTGCTGTGCTGGCCACAGAGCAGGAGACAGGACGCCCCACACAATGCTGTGGCGATGGGGAGTGATGCGTTTGTGTATGTGTTTAGACACACAAACTGGATGTCCCTCTGGGTCTGTGTTAACATAATATGTGTGTTTCTACATTTCCATGTGTGTGTGTGTGTGTGTGTGTGTGTGTGTGTGTGTGTGTGTGTGTGTGTGTGTGTGTGTGTGTGTGTGTGTGTGTGTGCAAGCATGCACATGTGTGTGTGCCCTCTGACCAAGGGCAGGCAGGATGCATAAACAGACCTTCCTTTCTACATCTCCATCCAGCCATGACCCAGAGAGGAGGGCAGCAGGCAGACAGGGCCAGGCAGTTGGTTATTGTGTGTGTGTGTGTGTGTGTGTGTGTGTGTGTGTGTGTGTGTGTGTGTGTGTGTGTGTGTGTGTGTGTGTGTGTGGGGGGGGGGGGGGGGCACAATAGCATGCCCTCCCCAAATCAGTTCCTCTCCGCTTTAAATAGCCATTTCACCGTGCTTCCTTTCAGCAGCATTTCCTAGTAAACACTAATTATCTCAGAAGTGTGACTCTTGGACAAACACACAAACAATCTTGGCCCCCTTGGCCCGAGTGCCACAGTCTCTGCTGTATCAATTACCCTCGCAACTGAGTGATGACAAATATTCCAATTATTTTCAACAGCATAACTTGCTGCATTGCAAATAAGGCAGTACCAAGTTTGAAATATTAGAAGCGCCAAATTAGCACACGGCCACAAAGTTTAAAACCACATGTGGCACGGACAGCTACTGTGAGCCATCTCTTCACACAAAGTGGATTTCTGCAGCAACGAGAGTTGCTCAACACATAACCGTCTTCAACTGACAGCACTTTAAACTTAAAAAAAACAACCTACAAGCTACTTGGCCAGGAGGAGACAAAAATCACACAAAGCAGCAGATCTGACCCTGAAAAAGCAGGAGGATCAGGGAAAAAAAGTAGTCAGCCCTCTGCAAGATGCAGTCAAAACATGGCTTTCTGAGTGTGCCTCCTTTTCTAATGCTAATGTACCAGAGGCAGCCATATTGTTTATTGTAGCTAGGCACAATATGGGACATCTGCCGGTTAGCGTTAGTGTAATTCCCTCCCCATGCTTCATTAACCTCCCCCTTTATGGGCCCAGAGAATGGAGTTGTGGAAGCTTGGACGATGGCGGCGGAGGAGGGTGGGTGAGACCCAAGCGCTGGCCCGGCTGACTAGCGCCGAGGCTGGGGCAGCCAGGCTCCTTGATGTCCTTCCAGCTCATTTGATTCCTGGAGGAGGACCGCTTTCATCAATGACCATGCGGTGGGTCTTGAGTCTGAGTAAGAATGAGTGGGTGGTGGAGGGGGGGGGAGGCTTAAATGGACAGGCTTGGGCAGGGTGGGGTTGTCTGATGCTGGGGGTAGATTGTTTTTAAGGAAAAGTTTGCCTGTTCTTTTGGGTTCAGGGTCTTTAGCTGAGGCTGAATGTTAATGTTTTCCTTTTGGTTTTCAAGGGGGACGCTCTTGAATAGAGTTAGAATTTAATGAGATGGGCACAGGTGTGGTAAAGTTGGGATTGCTGGACCGGGATCCACTATCGCCGGGGGCAAATTAAGTTGCTAGGAGGGGGGGGGGGGGTTACTGTGCACTGTCCACTGTCCTAGAAATAACAGGGGATGGTGCCTGTGTCATCTTGTCACTTCAACATTGTCCTTTTGTCCCCTCAAGGCTCCAGCTGTATGGATGTTAGGAGAAAGCAAAAGAAGGAGGGGTGCCTTAAGGGGTCCGTATGCTTCAAAAGCGCTTGTTGGATCGTTGAACATCGTTAAGAAACCTCCTCCTCCCCCCCAAACGTGTTCCAACGCCAGAATTGTTACTTCCCGATTAATGCAGATCCCCAGATCGCATACTTTTACTGAATATAGGCCAATGATCGGCAGTAAAATGATGGTAAACTGTGTAACTAATCTGCGGTTCACATGCCTCCCTGGTCATTTTCTATATCCAAAATGCTCCCTCACTGCAGATTTAAGGCACTTATTGGCGGATATAAGGCTGGAATGTTTTTTTCTGACATTTTTACAGTTCTTCTACTAAACACTTCATGTGAGTGGCACCACTCTCACATACAAACAAACCAACAGTGCAAAGCCAAAAGATATTCATAAAATAAATGGTGTAAAACTAGACACTCAGGAAATCCCCACATAATAAATGCTTAGAAAATGACTGAAACAATGAATCTATTAGTTGCAGATACATTTTCTGTCAAACTAATCAATTATGTGACAATACAATTTGAATTGTCAGGGTTTCATTTAAATGGGTGATTTGAAATACAATATTTGGAGCCGATCATCGCCACCGCACCGAGATATCCACAGAAACTAGAGCACCCTACGCGGTATCGACTTCA
Organism: Cebidichthys violaceus; assembly: GCF_023349555.1. Lineage (NCBI taxonomy): Eukaryota > Metazoa > Chordata > Actinopteri > Perciformes > Stichaeidae > Cebidichthys > Cebidichthys violaceus. The sequence goes on along the minus strand of NW_027176329.1, from coordinate 9,369,964 downwards.
GTGAAAACCCTGGGAAAGCCTCGGGTGTGATCTACCTGACTCGTCTACGCTTGCACAGCGTCGCACCGACATTGCAGCTCGACACAAAAACATTCACACATAAACCCGGCCCTGGGGTGAAAAGCAACAGTTACTCAAGCTTCCACAACTTCTCCGTTTTCAAACGTGACACTTTAAACTCTTGAGGACTATATTCCAAATATAGGGATATACAGTGTGTGTGTGTGTGTGTGTGTGTGTGTGTGTGTGTGTGTGTGTGTATGTATGTATGTATGTATGTATGTATGTATGTATGTATGTATGTATATATATTTTTTTTTTTCCATTGTACACAATACATTTACAGACCTTGGGGGGAAACACGAAGAGATTTTTAGTGTGGGAAAGATTAAAATAAAAAAGGAGACAGTCAGAGAGGAAAGGAGGAGGCACCCCATCCATTTCCGACCTTTTGGCAAAGTGGAAATGGACACTCGGTGGATTTGTTTAATGAATCGGAGAATGTGAAAGTGGTGGCGAGTTTGAATCGGCTCGCTGGAATTGTTGATAGAGGGGTGGAACTTCTGTGAAGTACAGTTATTGGCATCAAATTGTGTCCCTTTTAAACACAAACAGGACGATTTTAAAATCCCATTTCACACACAGACTTTTTCTCTGTCTCCATCTGTAATGCAGTTTAAACTTGAAGGGGAGACGGGGCAGAGTGAAAATAGAGACGGCTGGGAGTCTCTAATTTGGAGCCCATCTGCCACATGTGCTGCGCTTCAAAATACTCCGGTACCTCTGATGTCGGAGGGAACTGCACTAAAAAGAAATCACTCACTCAAACTGTGGCCCTGCAGCATTCAAGCCACAGTATTAGCAAATAACTTCCTATATATTTAAAATACTGTGAATAAGGTTTCAGATTCATTTCTTACGTGTGTTTAAATGTATTCCTCAACAGAAGTCACTCACACCGTTAAAGACCGCAAACAGTATCCGTCTTCCACAGCGCTTCGAGATAACAACACCAATGGTTACCTTGATGGTCTCGGGTGGCACTCCAGGATCAGGGGCCTTCTCCAGGTAGGTGGTCAGGTCCTGATCCACGTGCTCAAAGACCAGGGTGAGCTTGGTTTCTCGGTCAGTCCGGGAGACCGTGCACACATCAAACAACCTAGAACAAGAGAAACAGGTGGAGGAGATCAATACAATTGATTCAGTGGGCTCTGTGTAGCTTCCAATTACAACTAATATGAGTGAATATCTCTTTGTTATTACATCTGTATGTTCTTTCTTTTTCCTATTCATTCCATTGTTCACTCATTCACCCTTTCCTTCAATAATAGTTTACCCTATGGTGAGCAGTAAATTGAGATGTCAGACTATCAATGAAAGGTTCACTGTTGAGTGACAGTCATCTTAACATTCAGTAAAGTCAAAGCATTGCATTGACCTTTTAGTGCCATGTAGCACAGTTTTATGACTACAACAGTTTTAGTTCCACTGCGTAAAGCTTTGAAATGCACAATTTTTCAATATTCTTTTTTATGGAAAAGGAAAATCATCCCATGAAAACTGAACAGCTGAGCGTTGGATACAGCAGATTGATCCTCCATTATTGGATATTAAATCCTATGACTCTGGACTCTCGGCTCCTGGGTGTTTTTAATCCTACAGAAATTTACAAGAGAAAGCTTGGAGGACAGAATTATCATGTGCCACAAGACACGCCGATAACATTGTGTGGGGTTACCCTGAAAAACTACCTCTATGCGAAGCTTGTAAAGATTCAAGACCATCAAGCCCCAAACACCCAAAGAGTTTGTGGCTGTGTTTCACTAGGCAACAAACTACGGCCAAGAATCCAGATTATGCCGGCAGACCTGCCAAGGCGGGCTTTGGTGAAAAAAAGCTGAAAAAAAGCTATCCAGTATGTCCTCTTCAAAGAGCTTGGGGAGCACAAGCAGCATTCCTCAACCGGCACTATGACAACTCCTGACGCTCGATGGGAAGGCGAGTGGAAGCCGACTGTAGCTGCAGAGGCAGCATCTTTCATTGCCACAACACGGGAGACGGAGGGCGCCATCATGGATCTATGTGTTGTAATGGGTTACTGTTGTCGCCTCACCGTTAACGTATACTATCTAATAAAGTGATAAATATGATTTGTTGTCGGTTTACATTTGTAGGCTACAACACATTAATCATCGTCTCCCATTACTAAGACTACATCTACAATATCTTTATTGAACCAATGCGACGATATGTGCCTCAAAATGCGAAGATCGATTGGATTTGAGCCAATATTGATATATTTTTAGTGTACATACTGCTATAGCTCAAACTAGCTAATCTACATAAGCCATTTTAAAATCAGAGCATGAGTAGAAATGACTCAATCTCTCCGAAAACGCTTTCATCCCTCTCCAACGATCGTGCGTCCTTGCCAACCCCCCTTGTAATCAGTGGACTTGGTATTGCTGGAGTCAGTGCAATGAGTGAGAGGCGATTCATTCAAGGTATTAGTACTGTGCATGAGGTCACAGAATAGACGGCGCCCTCCTCTTGAAGCGCCGGGGTTAAACGCCCCTCACAGCTCGATTGTTGGGCTACAATGGGGGCTCTCAGCAGACACTGAACATATGGAATGAATAATGGGCCTCATTACAAACATCCAGGGGTTGCCTGGAGTCACACAGAAGGCCCACAATGCACCCTTCCTGGCCTGAGCTGCTCTGCTGGTAAGCTAAACTGGAGGATAGTTAAGTTCCTCCAATAGTCCAAAGAGCCGCCGGTTTGCACTCTTGAACCGATGTATTGCAACAAATGCTACTGCATACTATTTAATCTAATGCTTCCACAGTAGCGCACAAAAGTGTGTTCAACCACTAAATAAAACTGACTTAAGAGAATGTTATAGCCACTGACGCATTCGTCTTCCAGTGAGAACAAAACCCATTGTGATCCCATTAAGAGAAAATCATAAGCATTATCCTCTATTATTCATTTATACTCAGGGGAATTATTGTTAGAGGCACAAGGGCACTAGCCAAGCTTCTGAAACGTTCATTTAAAGCTTCCCCTTCAATCCCAAAGCACTCAATATTCCATAATAATAATAAAAAGTACCAAGGCCAGACCTTGGCTAGTGACGCAGTATCCGACAACCGACCTCGGACTAATCAATTCATCACAAACTGAAAGAAAACGTCCTCCGTGTGCAGAGCAGACAGGAGCACAACAACAAACTATATACATACACTTATATACATCTTTTTGTTTCAACTTGCATATCAGCCGATCCGATCGAAGTACAAAAAAGTCAAACTTTGAATGTGTCATAATTCCCTCTCTGTTATTTCATATTGCTGTGAGAAAATCTCCTTCAAACAATTGTATGCATTTAAGTTTCCCGCCAAAACTAACATTTTACAACTTACATTTGAACACATGACAACGTTATAATTTACCATCACCCAATACTCATTTTTACTGAATAGCGCGTAAATGCATCAAAATGTGCCTCAATGCAACCAACTGACAATAATCTGAAAATATTTGTTATTTTCAGCCCTGGTTTACATATTAACCATAAAATTAACCTTGAGTTTAGAATATTTAATCACAGATTCTTAGAATAGTTTTTACCTGGTAATATTTACAAATTAAAACTAATGTAAGTTACAGAGATCCTGCAAAAAGCTAAAGGCCTAATATTAAAAATACCAGCTTTGAATGGAAGCTTCCTGGGTTTGATGTAGTCCAAGCTGATGTGCGTTCATCGATACTCTTCTGTCCTGCCAAAGCCCGGAGCACTCACTACATCAAACACTATTCCACTTGATCAAACGGAATTTTGATTTTAATTAATTGATTTTTTTTTTGAGGAAAGTGCATGAAGTGGATCAATGTAATTGACGCCAACCAATGGTGGTGAATAAGAGGCGCAGTTTAATAGTGGACGTGTCACCAGCAATACAGAGAACAAAAAAATTAAAAAAGTTCTGATCTGACAGGTGTGCACCTACTGCTCGCTAGCAGTGTCTGCAAGCGGCTAGTTGTTGCGCAACCCACATTTTCACATGGTCAGCAGAAAAACTTCAAAGAAGAGGACTTCTGCTACAATAAGAGTGAGTATGAGTGTAGGCCTTAAAGAAAAGGTCTCATGAGGCAGCATGGTTGCCACCAGAGACCATCAAACAGAAGAAGTGTGTGTTACTTTGATTTATACACAAACTTTATGTCACATTGTCTCCTCTCTCAAACACACACACACACACACACACACACACACACACACACACACACACCTCTACCCCACACTTACCTGACAACATTGGGGTGCTCAAAGGCCTCCAGCTGCCTCAGTACCGCCACCTCCCGGATGGTGGAGAGAGGCATCCCCTCTTCCTCCGTCTGGACGCGAACCCTTTTTAGGGCTACAAAGCGTCCGCCGTTCTTCAAATCTCTCGCCTTGTACACTTTCCCATAAGCGCCTTCTCCAATCTCGGCCACGGGTTCATATTGAGTACCAGTACTTTCTTTGTCCATTTTTGCAGATTTCTTTTTTTTCTTCCCCCCTCTCGTCTCTTGTTGAAACTACTGCGGGGAATCCCGGCGAGGTTGACGAGCCAGAGGGTTCCTCACAAAGGCATATTCACAGAAAGAAGTTGGCACATGCAATGCCTAGATGACAGGGAGACACAGATGGAGGAAGACACCATCTTTGTCAGATTTGGTCAAACGCTGCTCCAGGTAGGCAACAACAGGACTGTCATCATGTTTTATTCCGATTATCAACACAAGAGCCCCGTTGCGTCCCGACTTCCACTCCTCCTCCTATTACGCACAGCAACTCATGTCCTCCTACCACTAACACACAGTAATGCAAAATTCAAATTAGTCACATTTACCCTCTTTTTTTAAAGCTACGTTTGCTCAAGTAAACAGCCTAGCGTGTTAGGCAATTCGCCCCACATTGCAGTGTTGTTGAAGTTAGTTTATGTGGGCTGTCCAACTCTGTTATAAGGAAATTAAACATTTAAAGAGAACACGCGAAACGGGAGCACAGACCTCACACACCAAGCTGTGCTTAGGTTAGCAAACTAACCAGCTAACTGCATCTTCTGTCCCGTTTTTATCAGAGTTTCTGTTTGAGGCGACACAAACTTGGCGAGCACGTGGCTGTCCACTGATTGCATTGTCTGAACTTCCTACAGCAACAGTCCATTTAAAACACAGTAAAACTCACATTTCGCACCCGAAATCGCTGTAAGTGTGTAAAACAATGCTGTAGCAAGGTTTAAACGATGTTTTCATTAGCTTAGATGGCTTCCTCTAATTTTTTTCTAATTTAATTGTGCGTGGACTCAAATGGACTCATTTAAATGCTGGCAAGTCGGGGAATCGCTCTTTTCACTTCTCAAAATGTTATTGCGTTGTAAAGTAACATTTCTAGCCTCGTAAAGACAATTTTTTGGCACACAATTCTGCATAAATATCCACACTTTCAGTGTTTACCTTGGTATATGTTGTCAATAAAAATGTCGCAACTTCGGCATGTCCGAGAAAATGCTGAGGAGGCATTCGTGTCTCGGATAAAAAAAAAGAAAAGAAGTGCATCAAACGCATCCCTGTCCACTGTCCTCCATGCGGGGGCCACACAGGTAGTTGGACGGTGCAGGCTCTAATCCCCCATCCCTCAGACTGCACCAGCCCAGGCAGAGACACTCAAACGAGGGAGGAGGGGGAGGGGGTGGTGGCGGAGGGCTGTACGAAAACTCACACACCCACACTCTCACTGCAACTTTGTGTGTGTGTGTGTGTGTGTGTGTGTGTGTGTGTGTGTGTGTGTGTGTGTGTGTGGGGGGGGGGGGGGGGGGGGGGGGGGTTTGAAGGGAAGGGGGTGTAGGATGGGGGGGTCAGAGGACAAAGGCAAAAGCGTGATACGGCCCTCCAAAACCACGCTCTTCTTTGGATTTTCTCCTTTCTTTCTTCTTTTTTTCTGCCATATATCCCCGGATCGGCCCATGCAACTGCAGCCCCTGCTCGCCCGTGTGAGCTCCGTCTCTGCCTGGCTTTCCCACGCCGGCTGAATGTGGCCTGACCCCCTTCAGAGAGGTTTGACACGGAGCGAGGACATTTCCGCATTCCTCCCCGACTACAAAGGCAAACCGCCTTCTTTTTGCTCTCCCTCGGCCTCCTCGGTGCTTTGCCATTCAGAGTCTCCTCCGCGGGTTTTGTCTCCTGTGTCAAAACTGGGAGCGCCGCAGGGATCGGAGAGGGGAGAGAGGCCGTTTATTGGATGGACGGCCACACTATCTATCTCCCCTTCAAGCCATTGAGGAACTCCGGCGGCAACAATGCGCCAGCGGGGATGCAATGTGTCAAGCTTGCCCTAGATGGTCCTGAGGGTTCAGGTTCAAGGCCCGGGGGCTTGATCGGTGGCAGGGGGGGGGGACTCCTCCGCTCGGGTGGTCGTCTGCAAGTCGCCATGCCCGAGGGCAGGCGTGGTGGCCGCGTGGGCGACTAGATAGCAAGTTTTTTAAATTAAAAAAATATGGGAAATTCTGCAGAGCTTCATCATCATCATGATCATCTCAGGGTATACCTCACATTTTATTTCACAGCAAAAGATGGAAGATTATGATATTCTGCATGTTATTCTACAACATGTAGTCATAGTATTAATAATGATAACAATTATTATTTGTTTAACACTAACACAAAGTTACACACAAAGAAATGTAAGTTTTTCAATTTAAATGTATTTAATTTATTTACAATTCAACAACGATATAACCATACATGTAGCCTACACATTACCCTATTATGTTAAGGAATTTACTATGAATAAATGTCTGCAGTATTGAATACATGTCATTGTCATTTCTTAAAACCTAAAACTTTACATCTAAATATGTAATTGTATACTTTAATTCTTGGCTATTACCAATTTCTTAAAATATTTTTAAAATAAATGTTGCTTTATTTTACTTTTATTTTATTAGCACATACAGTTGTGGTCAAAAGTTTACATACACTTGTAAAGAACATAATGTCATGGCTCTCTTGAGTTTCCAGTTATTTCTACAACTCTGATTTTTCTCTGATGGAGTGATTGGAACAGATACTTCTTTGTCACAAAAAACATTCATGAAGTTTGGTTCTTTCATGACTTTATTATGGGTTAACAGAAAAAGTGATCAAATCTGCTGGGTCAAAAATATACATACAGCAGTGCTAATATTTGGTTACATGTCCCATGGCCATTTTCACTTCAATTAGGCGCTTTTGGTAGCCATCCACAAGCTTCTAGCAAGCTTCTCGTTGAATCTTTGACCACTCCTCTTGACAGAATTGGTGCAGTTCAGTTAAATTTGATGGCTTTCTGACATGGACTTGTTTCTTCAGCATTGTCCACATGTTCTCAATGGGATTTAAGTCAGGACTTTGGGAAGGCCATTCTAAAACCCTAATTCTAGCCTGATTTAGCCATTCCATTACCACTTTTGATGTGCGTTTGGGGTCATTGTCCTGTTGGAACACCCAACTGCGCCCAAGACCCAACCTTCGGGCTGATGATTTTAGGTTATCTTGAAGAATTTGAAAGTAATCCTCCTTCTTCATTATCCCATTTACTCTCTGTAAAGCACCAGTTCCATTGGCAGCAAAACAGCCCCACAGCATAATACTACCACCACCGTGCTTGACGGTAGGCATGGTGTTCTTGGGGTTAAAGGCCTCACCTTTTCTCCTCCAAACATATTGCTGGGCATTGTGGCCAAACAGCTCGATTTTTGTTTCGTCTGACCACAGAACTTTCCTCCAGAAGGTCTTATCTTTGTCCACGTGATCAGCAGCAAACTTCAGTCGAGCCTTAAGGTGCCGCTTTTGGAGCGAGGGCTTCCTTCTTGCACGGCAGCCTCTCAGTCCATGGAGATGCAAAACACGCTTGACTGCGGACACTGACACCTGTGTTCCAGCAGCTTCTAATTCTTGGCAGATCTGCTTTTTGGTGGTTCTCGGTTGACTCTTCACCCTCCTGACCAATTTTCTCTCAGCAGCAGGTGATAGCTTGCGTTTTCTTCCTGATCGTGGCAGTGACAAAACAGTGCCATGCACTTTATACTTACAAACAATTGTTTGCACTGTTGCTCTTGGGACCTGCAGCTGCTTTGAAATGGCTCCAAGTGACTTTCCTGACTTGTTCAAGTCAATGATTTGCTTTTTCAGATCCATGCTGAGCTCCTTTGACTTTCCCATTGTAGCGTTTGTGGGCGTTTGTATCCAATGAGCCCTATTTAAATGGCCTCAGAGAAGTCACCAGCTGTAGTCACTCATAATCACTCACAAGAAGTTAAGAGGCCATGCTATGAAGCTCATTTCATTGACACAACTTTCTAAGTCACCAAAATTGCAAATTCATGTTGCTGTATGTATATTTTTGACCCAGCAGATTTTGTCACTTTTTCTGTTAACCCATAATAAAGTAATGAAAGAACCAAACTTCATGAATGTTGTTTGTAACAAAGAAGTATCTGTTCCAATCACTCTATCAGAGAAAAATCAGAGTTGTAGAAATAACTGGAAACTCAAGAGAGCCATGACATTATGTTCTTTACAAGTGTATGTAAACTTTTGACCACAACTGTATTTGTCCTTAAATTTCTAACTTTATCTAACTAACTTTCTTTGTGTATCAGAAGTAGACATTTAGAACAGTATGCTCTCTCTGAAAGTTCTTCAAACTCTGACATAAACAAAACACTTTTTTCCCCTTCTCTTTAATGCTGGACACGGTTTAGACATGACAAGACTTGATGTCAGATTATCCCAATGAATAGCCAATTACAGGCGTGTAACCAAGCGGCATTATCATAACTTCATTGGGAGGCTATTAGAGATGCACAGAAGATCAGAGGAAGGACATTCCCCCGATGCCATTATTAACATAAGAAACTTGTTTTGCATGCTGCTTGTAGAATCCACTGAAAAGGTAAAGTTGGGGGAAATAATGACATGGAAGTATGTATGACAATCTCTCCTGCCCAACTTTATAGGCAGCCCCAAATTTAAACTATTAGCATCACAAAAGACACAATGCAGGCAATGTTTCCCAGACCAATTACTGTAAATGTGGCCATTTACATTTTTTCATCATCATTGTTGTTGTGAAATCAGCTCTGAGAGCCATCGCCCAGATTGAATACATTAGCATGCATATTTCTTATCTGGCTGGAGAACAAACCAATTTGATTCGTTGTGTGCGGTATAGAGATGAGAGACAGACACACACATTCTGCAACACTCATTGATTAGTCATTGTCTGACAAAAAATACTTTTGAAAAAGTTTCCTCTGTTTGTGTTTGTCATGTGTTTACCTTGCCATTTTAGAGAAGTTGCAGGAACAAGATCAATCAAGAACACCCTGTAGTGGAACAATATGTAAAATGTAATTTAATGTTTAATCTTGTTCTTCTCTTGAGTTCTTGAAGTTGCCTTTTGAACAATAATAATTCACAAGATTAAACAATTATAATACTTGTTTTAGCTGATAATATAATTTTAGTGGACATAAAAAACCCCGACCTAATTACTTGTTTAAACATTAATTTTTATCATTTATAATGGTTATTGATTCATTTCTAAAAGCGACACCTTATTTTGTAACTTTTACAAGAAGCACCCACAGTGAACAGGGCGAGAACAGAACTGGTTTGTCTTGATTTTCGGACACAAATGGTTGCTTAACATGTGCTTATGTGGATTTGGTGACTTACGGCACATTTACCAGAGTGTTACTCAACAGGGGCATTTCTAATTTAGCTGCAGATGTTTCTGCTATGTTGTGTCTTGATACAGATATGATGTGTTAGTCATGTGGTTTACTCCGGTCCTTCAGTAAAAATAGTGAAACAAACATGTACACATTCAAGATGCTGCATAAAGTACAGACGTATAATTTTTTTTGTAAGGGGTCACAAGGCAGGGAATCACTGGTTTAATTTCTAATAATGTATTGTTTTTTATAGATGTGTTAAATGTCTTTAATGCTAATTCCTGGTCTGAAATTGAACTAGAAACAAAAGCTGTCAGATAAATGAGGTGGAGTAAAAAGTACATCATTTTCCTTGGAAACGTAGCAAAGTGTAAAGAAGCATGAAATGGAAATATGTAGCACTTTATTAAATGTACATATTTATTTGTGATAATTGGTGTTAATAGCAGGTGGCTATAGTTTCCCAGTATGTATCTTTAAACCAGTGAAGAGTTCATCATGTTTTGTGGTCCCTCCTTATCAAAACTTTTAACACTCCCATACAGCAGTTATGAAACACAACACAAGTTGTTACCAAATGCTCCAACTGGCATTTCAGCTTAGTATTCCTGATAATCTGCCACTGGTGTTCATACCATGAAGCAATGCTGCTTAACAGGGCCACTCCTTTACATTTGGCAAAGAAATAATATAAAAAGGTGATCTGACTGTTTTTTTCTGAGTCAACATGTTGACTTCATTGACACTGAAGTCAAATGGTCAAGGTTTGTCAAGTTGTCCAGACATTTCCTCACATATGTGCAGGTCTGGTAATTAGCTCTTTCAGCATATTTGAATGTTGCTGTGGTAAGTCTGTGCAAGATGTCTGGGGCAGAACTGCTCATTATACAAACATAATTGTGAAGACAGTGCATCTTGCTTTCATGGATTTCTTATTTGTCTGGTTGAAGTCTTTTTCAAATCTGTTTACATATCAGCAGTACAAAAAAAACAACTTAAAAAAACTCCATTAATTGATGTTTTGTTCACTTCGGGCAGCAGAGCAAGTTGTAAACATCATTGACATTATACTGAATAAAGTCTTTATGGAAGTTAAGTTGGCTTTCCAAACATCCAGCAGAGCAACATCAGCATTCAGCTGGAGTCATGTTTCTGTCCTCCCAACAATCAAAATCCAGTGAGCACTCTTTATGGTCTGTTATGGTTTCTGAGGGAAACGTCTGGCCCTTTAGCTACTAAATGCTCCAATACGTTCACCAGTTGCTAACGTGAAGTGTTTGCTAGAAACTGCAACCTGCTGCAGCTGAACACCAGGTTGATGAGACTGGTGAAAGTGAACCAAAACAGTCCCAGGAGATCCAAAACTATGTGCTAAAAGACACAAAAACGTAGCGCTGAGCAGAATGAGGTATTATTAAGGTATTAGTCTACTTTTTTTTATACATAGATCATAGTTGTTTGCTATATTAAGAGCTGAGCTGAGAAAACTACAAGCAGGTAAAAATTCTCTGTGAGTTTGTCCCTTTGAGCAACCCCTTCATGTTACACGTCATAAGAAAATATTGATGGATGTTTCTCTTTTCAAAATGGAACTAGCTTTCCCTGCTAATGAATTTGAGGCCAGTACAGTAATAATATGGTGTCATGTATTCACTAAGGTGAGTCATTTCACGCATACTCTGCCGCTGCTTTTGTGCACCCCCAAAAAATGCCAGCCCAATCTTTCACTCGGATTTTGAGATGTGATGAAAATTCATTGTATTTGTGTGTCTGAATGTGTTGCCTTTATCCCTGTGTGTCTGTGTGTGTGTATGTGTGTGTGTGTGTGTGTGTGTATGTGTGTGTGTGTGTGTGTGTGTATGTGTGTGTGGCAGCTGCTGATCAGTTCAACCAAGAGAGATTTATGTCCCTCCCGAGGAGGACGAGAGAGGCCAACAAGGGACAGGTGACTCCCAGTCTCTGCCAGATCTCCTTACACTCACCCACACCACCCACTCACAGCAGAGGACCTGCTCACACAAACAGAGAAAAGGAGAGATTTATTGTGAGCCTGTCTACCACGTCCCGCCTAAATAGAGGGGGATGTCCATGCCACAAGGCAAAGGCTGATAATAAGTCTTTAGGTAGACAGCTGTCACACCTGGAATCTGATAGGATGTGTGATATTAGATTCCTTTTTAAGTCACCAATCCCATTGTCAGAATTTACAAGCATCACTTAGTCCGCAGTGTTTCGTGTGAGTCGAGTCTCATCCCACCCATCAGCAGCTTAATGTTTCAGCGACATTTTGAGTGCAGAGACAGAACCGGCCGTGATGCCAGCAGACAATCCGAGCCTGTTTGTGTCTCTGACTTGATTTCCTCTCTTCGTCTTTCTTGTCAAGCCAGACTGAAGTCCAGAGTCTGTGGTGCAAGTAAAAGCCCCTTCTCTCCTCTTCCCTTGCCCTCCTCTTCTCCCCGACACCGGCCCCCAGACACAAGCCTCGTTCTGTTGGGGCATCGCCATGGAAACCAAGCCACTAACTTGAGGAGGCGACATAAAAACCTGCTCTTTTAGGGGACACAGGAACACCTGCCACCTCCGCTGACGGGGAGGGCTGGGCTGGATGCCTAGCCACGAGCAGACACACACTTACATACAAATTCATGTGGACATCGATGCAGACACACACACACACGCACACACACACACACACACACACACACACACACACACACACGCATGCATGCACACACACACACGCGCCCACACAAACATAAACAGAGGATCAGTGTAACAAATGAGACCTCTAGCTAACATCTGCTCCCTTTTAGAAACTCATTTATCTTCCAATGACATCTCAGGTTGTTTGGTGGCTTTCTTAAATCATGTTAAAAACCAGGAAAGCTTTTTTTTGGAAAGAAAGAATCCATTATTGATAAGGTTTATGGTTTAAGGCTACCTTTGAACAAAGCCATGCTAGCTGTTTCCACCTGTTTTCAGTATGTGCGCTAAGCTAAGCTAACCACGTGAGAGTGGTTATCGATCTTCTCGTTTAACTCTTGATAAAAATGCAAATATGCAACTTCCCAAATGCTTAACCATTCTTTTAAAGATGGAGCTAGAGCCAGCAGGCAATTAGTTTAGCTTAGCACAAAGACTGACGCCAGCGTATTTAAAAAAATATATACTTGCAATGGGAGCTCCGAGTATGATATGCTACAAAAGGCAACAGCATGACGAGGTGCTGAGCGTCTATTCTGCGCTGAGCGCTGCACGATGGCGTTATTGGTGGTCGCAGAGAGTTGAAAAATGTTCAGTAAAACGCTGCTTTCATCACTGTCATTATTTACAAAGCTGTCCAATCATAGTGTAGAAGGGCGGTACAATTAGCCTACCACAAGGACATAATCACGTGTTTTATTATGAGTATGTTGTGGTCTTATGGTCTTAATGTTATGCTATTGTTTTAATCGTGGACTTTATGTTGTCCTCATGTCTGGAGCTCTGGGCCGCACAGATTTCCCTGTGTGGGATAAAAACACTGCCCCTCCAAATGCGTCCTGAAAATGCTAAAAACTTGTGTTAGCAGGAACTATTTTCTTTGCTGTGAGTCATTGACAACAGCAACATCTCATTGTTGCAGTTCCCCTACCTACTGTCATGTCTTCTAACCATAGTCAAAATGCATTTTGAATGTGACTTTATTCACCGGTGGGGGAAAAACAGTGTAATTTGATAAGAGAACACAATTTACCTCCGATCTCTTGTGTCCACCATGTTATACATCAAGCTAATGTAAGTCAGTTGTCATTCTTCTCAAGGCTGATGGGTGAAACTTCATCAAACAGACAGCCGTTTAAAGCTCCCGCAGCCCCTTTAAAGGCCCCAATCAACAAGTGTCAGTTTGGGGTCAGCCGGCAAGCCGAGGCCGCCTGCGTCCTCCTGCTGCAGGCGGAATATTCTGGAGAGACTGGTGAGTGAACCTCTGGTGCCTGGCTGCTGTTCATTAAGAGTATTAATGATTAACTGAGAGTGCTATTGTCCCCTTGGGCCCAGCTGTCCCTCCTCCACCGTTGATCCACTCCGATGCCTCTGGGCCACTAAACTGGCTCCATTCATGTGCATAAGTGACAGCTGCTTCTCACATTCCGCAGAAAATGAACTGCAGACGCAGGAGGAAAAAAAACAAGCTGGGAGCAAATGAATAATATTTGACAGATTTCTTTTGTCTTCTTTTTTTAAAGAGATGGATTGGCGATTAAAGGGTTGGACCGGAAGGATTATTTCAAGCCTGTGCGGTAATAGTTAGAGAAGCGGAAGATGGGTGGGGGGGGGTACAGATAATGTTTGCTGTGGTTGCGCTTAGTCACTCAGGGGATGTGAATCAAGTGAACTCAGCAACTTTATGGTGGAGATGAAAGACATCAAACAGTGGTACACAGTGAGTGACCAATTAGGAATCTGTAAAAATGCAGCATCAGTGTCAAGATCAAAAGTAATCACAATCCCTGTGTGGTGAGTTATTTTAACACCAATAAAACTTTTTTAAGGATGTAAACCATCCATCGTATCTGACTCTAATCAAGAAAGGAAGGTTGGAACGGACTTTGACACCAAAAAAATGTAACTACACATATGATCATTTGTATTTCTGCTAAGTGTTATTGTGTCTATAACTTAAAGTGGACGGACAGAATGCAACACATGTGCTCCATGCAACCTGTTGTTGACATGTCATATTTGGAGTCACATATGGTCATCATTCACTGGCATTTTTGCAAAAAGAACAATGCAATGAACAATCAGGACTGGTTTCATCATGCATTGTTTTATAACATCTGTTGTAAAGAAATCAAAGTCGGTTTATCTTTCCGCAGGGAGAGGACTTTTATTGGACCTTTAAAGGCACCGCTGGTGTTTCGCTGGCATCTGCGGCTCTTGCATTGTGAAGAATTGTTATTGTTCCACCTGGGAACAATTTTGCCATCTTGTCTGTAATCAGTTGAATGGTCACAGATACTGTATTTGCATGCTGTGGGAGTATAGGGCTGTGTTACTGAACAGCATATGGTCTTACTGTCCCGTTCCCTTGTATTCGTACCAACCCTCCTTGGAGACAGGTGGGATCAAATTACTGGTAACATGATGGTTGTTTTCCACATCGCTTTCAATTAGAGGGTCTCTTTCTGTCGTTGTTTATGGTCTTCGCACAAGTCAACACATACTTTAAATTCCAGTTTTAGTGTTCATGCATACAGGGGTGGACAAAATAGTAGAAACGCCTAACAACACAAAATAGCTTTGGAGTAAATGCCAATGGTGTTGATACAACTCAGTGGTTATTCTTGAGGCTGTACTGTTGCAAAGCAATTATTCTCGTATTTAGTCACTGTGGATAAGGGACTACTTGTGTGCACTGTTCCACTTTGCTGTATGAATTTTGAGACTTTTCCTCTTGCCACACTTTTGTACCTGCAAATTCAGGCAGTGACTAAACTATTCTTTACAATTCACTTATGATTGTCAGGCTTCTGTTAAAGTGGACACATGGTGCCTTTCGGTTCAGCATAATATGAAGAACTAGAAAAACCAACCAACAGGTTACCTTGGCTAGTTTTACTTCACTCCTCCTGCTGATTGCATCACCACTGTGGGTCGTTACAGGTATCACACCAAAATTCCTTCAAACTTGTAATCTACGATGTAATCTTATACTTCTACTTTGCACCTGTGGGGAATATTTTACCGTGACACCTCTGGGGAGGGAGCGAGAAACCACCCGGTGTTGGGCATCGCAGCAGGGATGCAGGATGCTGCATGATGTTAAATGTTTTTGATAAATAGTCTGGTACACTGGTGCACACATGAGCAGCCACCAGTTTGTGGGAGTGACTGAAAACATTAGCACCTTCCATGATAGGAAAGAGGCCAATGAGGTGGTCTCTGTTATAGCCAAAGGTGTGTGTGTGTGTGTGTGTGTGTGTGTGTGTGTGTGTGTTGAAGGCTGAGTGTTTTGACTCCTACCTTGCTTTGCTTTTGCTGCTTTGTCAAAGCACTTTGTAAACTCTGTTTTTAAAGGTGCTATATAAATACAGTTATTATTATTATTATTACCTCGCATAGCACTTCCAAAATACAAAACTGTGCTTTCAGGAAAGTAAAAGTATACTTGGTGCTTTTGTCTGATATTATGACGCAGAATGCCACCTTTTCCTCTCAGGTTACTTGAGGCTGTTAATACGCCAGTGAGGCTAGTCAAATAAGGTTTTTATATATATATATATATACCTTTTCACCTCTGATTGGTAGCGTAGTGCTGTTTTCCCTTATTCTGCGTTTTACGACTGTGTGAAGCAAAGACGACCAGCACAGACCTGAGCAAAGGGAGTACTGCCTTTCAGCCGGGGATTGTGGTCTGTCTTAACAGCCAACGGTTTACTGCTGGAGAGAACATAGAGGTGGCTGTGTCCACTCGACTCTGTATGCATGCACGTGCACCCACCCACAAAATAACACACACCAGCTTGGTTTGTGCCGTGTACGATGTAAACACCTATTTTTCATGGACGCGTGTGTGTGAGTGTTGGACTAAACGCTGCAAGGGAATTAATTAAAAAGTCATTACTGTGATGGAATAACTGTGAACTTTCATTTCTCTAGTTTAGTAAATATATACTTTGTACTGCAGAGACATTTAACTTACTCATATCTGGAGTAGACACTTTGCATACTTTAAGTCTAGTATATGTTTTTCTTTCCCCCACCAGAATGACATACGCCTCAGAAAAGCACCCATTCACAGTATGAATCTTTGATTTTTAATCTCTCTAAGGAACTCTAGACAGGAGAACAGGAAACAAGATAATATGTCTGTGTGTGCATATGGGTGTCAACTATGTCAACACAACTGTTGAGAAAAGTTTTTATCAGTGCTACACCTGCCATTGACAGATACCATGCCACATGTGCTGCAGTGAATGCAAACTTTATGTTATGAGTAATTTAAGCAGGGAATTTAAATTAAGTATGTGCTCAGTCATATTCATGCTATGTCTTTCGAATTAAGAAACAAATGACTCAACCGAGATTAAGCAATGACGGTAGGGGAACCAAAGTGCACACAGACTGGGGAAGAATGTGTTCCTATAGATTTACATTGAGCTCTGTGCTGCTGTGGGTGTTGAGCACACAAAGTATTTGACTGGAAGCAGAAGAGGATCTGGGTTGCAGGCAGCAGGATTTGACATCGGCTTATTTCCTGTCATTGACTGCGGGTCACATGGCGAGTGCGTGGGCGCGAGATAGTGGAATGCATTAAAGGGGTGAGGCTCTTGCCACCAGACACACAGTCTCTCTCTCACACACACACACACACACACACACACACACACACACATACAAAGCCAAAGCAGTAATTGAAAGAAGACAAACTCATGTAGCTTGTAAAAGCATATTTACATGTTTGCTTTGGGACACATTTGCATTATATGCACACACATACGCACACACATACACACACATACTGACACACAACGTGTTTTGACTGATGTTGAAAGTTCAGGGTGGAGAATAGCGGGATCTCTTTGAAAGATTCACATTGACTCAACCTGCGCTGCCCTGGGTCAAACCATCGGTTCGTGAAGTCAAGGTGCTATTAAGGCAACAACAGTCAGATCCAGAGAGAGATAGAAGGGTTCAACGGTGCAGCAGTAAAAAAAAAAAAGTGCTATTCACATGCGAACATGAGGGGAAAACATGCGCCTGCATCCACCCACACACATGCACGCACAGACAGTGCAGCGTGTGTGTCCAATTTTCTGTTTCCCACTGTTATAAATCTTTGCGTGTGAATGAAACCCTGTCATCCAATCAAATCACTCACAGGCCTTGCAGACATCCCCGCCCTTTTTCTTTGCTGCCTCATTGCTCCACTTAACCCCATTATCTCTGTCTCTTGTTCTCTTTCAGCTATAGGCAAACATTTCCTCATAGGAAGCCTATATAGCATTTCAAGTTGACGTCCAAGGTGTGACATCCTCTTATCGACAACCCTTAAAGGCACAACTGTACGTGCCTGCTTCTCTTTTTGGTCGCACAGTCATGGATTGCGTGTGCGAGAGTGTGAGTGCTTGCTTTTGCTGTAAAATGTTCTTTACTATAACTTGAACTGGTGTTGCATGTAGGTGACAGGTCACAGATGTGTTCATCTTGCACTTCAACGACCTCACTGATGAAATATAGGGCCCTTTAAACATAACGACGCAGTTACAGTTATATTTAAATACACATTTCAGTGGACAGAAATATGTATGGGAGCCCAAAGTATATCACAGTAGGCCGCTGACACCCTATGTGGCCCCACTGTAACGACTACTCCAGACACACACACACATGCACATGCACACACGTGTGCCAATAGTGTGGCCTTGATGTGGGCTGGTGTGCTGTGTCTGCTCTGAGTATCTGCAGCTGGAGGCCAAGGCTGCTAGAGGAGAGGAGGAATGAAAGAGGAGAAGAGGAACGATCACAAAGAGAAGAAGAAGAAGAAGAAGAAGGAAAAGAAGAAGAATGGAGTAGAGGAGAAGAGATATATACAGATGTTGCGGAGGAGAGTAAAAAAGATCATGATGATCAAGAGGAGCAAAGGCGACATGAGAAAGAGTGAGGAGGGGTTTGGGTTTGGAATAAATCATCAGTAGGAAAATGATATGGTGCTACAAAAATAAGAACAACAAGATGATACGATGGGGACGAGGTGGAGGAGTGACAGGCGGCAGGAGGCAATCGCCACAGAGGGGTAGTTGTGGGGAAGTGTGGCAACAGTCACAGACATGGGGTGGGAGGCTGAAAATGGAAAATGTGACATGTTTTAACACAGCAAGAGGGCCCCCATATGAGGTTGTGTGTGTGTGTGTGTGTGTGTGTGTGTGTGTGTGTATGTGTGTGTGTGTGTGTGTGTGTCACTCAGCTGCTGTGTCCTGGTCTTAAAGCGGTCCAAAAAGGCCTCCAACATAACATAGGCCAGACCAGATGGATAAAATATGTCAGATAGATCGCGTTGATTTATTCATTCATGATAATGTACTAAGAGGAGGACCCTCATTTTGTCTAGGACATTTCATCTTGACCCTGATAAATATGTCTCAGCTTGAGGCTGGATCAACTTTTATAACTCATCACTCACCACAGTGATTTGCAAGTCAAAAGGTCACAATACAAGTCACATCATCTTAACCCATTAGCTACAGGTCTGTTTGTCTTTGTTTTAATATGCCAACATGTTGTTCCCTTTGAATAAAAATAAACAACATTTATGAAAATCACCAAATGTTTTGGATGCTTTGTTTTCACTTCACAGCATAATCATACTGTGTGTGACAGAGAAGTACAAGGTAAATACAAATTTAGATCATTTTTCTCACGTTTTCCAAAACTTTAGTGCGTTTAGTTGTTTTATAAAAAAACTTGGCCTCTTCAGGCCTCTTACAACTGAGAAAAACTCTGAGAAGCGATCACTCTTGCAACTCATGCATCCTGTGAATAAACATTGCTTTGACTTATAGGGTCACAAGTCAAAAAGGTTGCGAACCACTGCCACAGAGCCATGCAATGCCAGAGTAAGCACAAGTAAGTAAGTCTAACCCTTCAATACAAATAGTCACAATTAATCCTGCTGATCTCGGCTCATTTAAAAAATCCTTCGGCGGGTTTTGTCTGATAGATGATGCACTGACTCCATCTAAAGGTGGAAAGTAAACTTGCAGGTTCTGAGGAGAGCTGCTGCTTCAAGTGAAGGTCCAAGAGAATACAATGACTCTTTTCTCACTGCTAGAACAATATTAACCTTTATAGACTGAGATCATTTGGACTGCATTCATTCAAAATTTGTTCCCCACAACATTAATAGATGAATCCCTGTCAAATTTTCCAAATCATGTGTTCTCTCTAACAAATATCGTATTGATGTGACACAACCTCAGTTTTATCAGGATTCTCAGCAGATGGACATCCAATGGAGTGCTTGACAGCAAAGACAGCAATCAATGTATTTAATGGTGCCATCACCAAACCAGGCACTCATTTACAAACCCTACAATGGCATAATTCATTCAATGTGCAGTTCAGTCCCAAGTTTCACCACATCCTTTCAGAGGATGGCCATGTAGAAAAAAACGTCACTAAACAAGGTCTTAAGGGTGTGTGTTTAAGTATTTAACATGTGACTATTTTGTGCCTGTTTGTGTTTGTCTCTTGCACATTGAGACAAACCTTTGACTGGATTTGATTTCACCACTGCTGGCATCGAACAGGAAATGATTTAAAACCCCAGTTTTTCTGAGGAATATAATTTGAAAAGTATTTTACACATATGACGAGAGTGGAACTGACATTGCTAGTGACACAAATAAGTCTTTGTTTAGCAGCAATGCAAACCACTTGCTAGACAATAATTAACAACAGATTTCCCTGCAGTTTCTGTTGTAGAATGTTGTCTGCACAACGTCCCAGAGGGCTGAAAAATAACACAAAAATTAAGTCAGCGTCTCGTCTGTATCTTGAAGGCATTTGAAAAATCAGTGATACATGTGTTAGTACGTCGTTCCTCAGTAACATTTCTCTCTGTCTTTCTGTCCTCTAGTTTCCAGACTACAAAATAATTGCAGACAGAGTAGCTGATTGTTGACCGTTGTGTTCACAGAAGACTCTGTAACTTAACCAAACGGAGTGACAGGAACGGTTAAAATCTCTCTGTCTGCCTGCTTTTTCTTTGTTTCACAGCCTCAGGGACTAAAGCAGCAAACAGCTGGTGTATTATAATGTAAAGACTCAACTCTCCTTTTACAGTTGACGGAGAGAAACCCTCAGCCTTAGGGCAGCTGTGTGTGTGTGTGTGTGTGTGTGTTGTGTGTGTGTGTGTTCGGGACAGAGAGAGGACCATGCTGTGCTGCTTCTCTGCCAGGTGGACCTCTTCTTCCTCCTGGTGTCTCATGGGAGGGGCCTGGCTGCATGCAGGCTAATGCTAGCTCCTCTTATTTCCCTGGCAAATGTTATGACCACAACCAGTCACATTTCTCTCCTCCTCCTCCTTCTCCTCCTCCTCCGCCATCTCTTTCTCGTCCACTCCTCTCCTCCTTCCTACATCCCTCACTCCCTGCCTGCCTGCCTGTCAGACGTCCCACATATCCCTAGAGAATAAGATGCCATGGAGGCCAGAGGAAGAACAGCGCTTTATGTCTGCTCTGTTCTCTTCACCCTAACAGGTGAGCGTTCAGTTGCCGTGGAGGTATGTTTTGCTTGAGTTGTCCGCGTTGCGTTAGTGCAGCTATAGCAGTTACTGGGGTTGCTGTGTTTGCGTGGTTGGCAGGGTAAAACTGAGGGTGAGTTGAGGAAGTTTTCTGTGGTGTGCAGTAACAAAGTGTTAACTTGTGAAATCCTTTTGTATTTAGAGGGTTCAGGACAGAGAAGAAGTGATGAAACTGGGTTGCAAAATGTAAAAGTAGTGAAGCAAATTCAAGGACTATCATTGTATATTTTTATCTTTTAAAAAGTTGAACTTGGCATCCTAATATTCTAACATTTTGAGAAAAACACTGAAGTGTACCTCTACCTTTTTTAGCCTTTTTCAATGTCAAAGTTTCGCTTTCCTTCTAGAGTCTATTTTGGTTTGTTTTGCATGTCCTCTCCATAATCATCACTGTGTGACTTGACAGAATTAGCTTTTCTTTGGTTGTCTGCTGTAAGTGAAGACATAAGGAGGGTGTTAGTGGAAAGAAGAAGTGACCGATGCCACAGGTCTTTGACTCAGTGATAACAAACATGTACCAGCATTCCCCACATGACCCGATGACTCTAACAGAAAAAGTCCCTGAAACATGGACTCACTTTGATGCTTGTATCATCAGCCCTCCTTGAGGAGCACTATTTGTCTTATCTGAAAGAGGACAGGCGATTGATGGCGTTTTGACACGCACAGGGAGACTTTATTTAGTATCCAAACAACTCGGATATGTGTGTGAGGGTGATAAGAGGCAGGTGGTTGTGGCTCTCCACACAATAGTTGTTTGAATGCGTGTGTGTGTGTGTGTGTGTGTGTGTGTGTGTGTGTGTGTGTGTGGACTAAATGAAGATATCCTCTCAGCCATTGTCACTGTAATCTCCTTGGTATCACCACAACAATATCCATGTTGTTTGGGGACAACAGCGAAGGAGCGGGCTCGGCACACTCCTCCTCATTCTGCCTTTTTGCGAGATCTCAGCTGGTGTAAACACAGGCACACTCCTACTACTGACAACATACACACACACACACACACACACACACATTAACTGGCCTGCAGGCCTGTAAGAGTGGAACATGTCGATGGGGCGCCTGCATTATTTAGGACATGACACCAGACACACAGTGAATCTATTGTGATGAGCATGATGGGCAGCAGTCACCAGGGACCTGGCTGACACCAGCTGGACGTCTCCAGGGAGGAAGTGTGGACGGGTCAGAGGGGAGGGAAAAGAGGGGTGGGTGACAAAGAAAAAAAGAGATTAGAGGGTAGAAGGTAGAGATGGGTTAGGAAATATGGTTAGAAGGTGAGAACGAAAATCACTTTTCTGAGTTTCCCCCTAGTTTCTTCCAAGATTTTATGGCACGAGATGTAACACACCTAAATTATGTGAAATCATATAGCAAATTAACAGTCTCTCATGAATATTATCCACCTCCCCGAAGTCCTTTAATGCTGCAACTGAGAAAGACAGGATAGACAGCCAGAAGTGAGACAAAGAGACACAAGTTAGAGAAAAGTGAGAGGTTTTTAGTGAGTTTGCTTCACAGTAACTGCCTACTCACATGCTGCCGCTTATCTCAACCTGGCATCCAAACTCAGTCGCTCACTTTGTATCTTCAAACTGTCAAAAAGCAAAACCCAGAAAGTGAAACCTGAAGTTGTCAAAACAATTCGGTCAAATGAAACCCTCAGATCGTAGCTCTGATCTGATGGTAATGATCCTTGAAATGTAATGCATGGAAGATAGGCGGAAATTAGACACGGGATGATTTCAGCTGTACTGAGTAAGGGTACTAATATGTCAGGTAAAACTTCCAGTTGAAACGACAACGGACATATCTCTTGGTGTTTTTGTTCCAAGATGTTTCGAGCTGGTTGCCAGCACATTAACTGCCCTGGCAACTATAGCCAGAACAGACAGCCTGGTGCAATAGATCAACGGTTATCTAGTTAGTTACTTCAGACAGCCCAAGTGTTTGTTTAGCGAGTCGACATCAAAAAGACAGACCTCATCCTTGTCTTACAACAATGACAACCTGTAGTGAGCTGGGTCAATATTAACTCACTGCAGTTTCAGGACCTGGACAATTTGAAGACGAGGATATAGATTATGAGATTAGTCAGGCACAACCGAAAGGGGTTCATCTTTAAATGAAGATAGCCCTGTTTTGCTTTCATATTCTCACCATCACTCCATTTTATCAATAGCACAATGTTATCAATGTTTTTGATGTGTTTTTCAGTATGGCCTTTAAAAAAGAATTTGGACTACAACATTTTGTATCTGTGTTAGGATTGCTCTCATACAATATATACAAAGGGGTGACATTTTATAAGTCTTTTGTTTTTGTTTGTGAGGTGGTGTACCTGACCAATATGTTAGCATACAGTATGTATTAGAGCCATAAAGATATACTGGCATTGACAATAATCATCATATTTAAAAGATAAAGTATTGATATCATATCAATAATACACATACAATAACATTGTGTAAATAAAACTCCTTTTTAATAATTTCATATATACAGTTCTTTTTTTACAGACTCTCTCCACCTCCCTTTACTCATATTTTGAGTGTAATTAATTTGCCAACAAAGAGACAAAACTCAAATAAACACAATAAACAAAGTTAAAGATTAATTTCACTGATAACATAATAATTATTATTTTTCAAATGTTTTAATAAATATTGCGATAATATCTTTATCATAAATTATTTTGGCCACAATAATCATGTAGTGAAAATCTGATATTGTGACAGCCCTATACTAGGGTGTTCAGAATTCACGTGTAATGTGAAAGGGATCTCTCTGGTAAAACCAAAGAGCTGGTGGTGGACTTCCGCCGGGTTAAACACCCTCCGGTACCAGTGAACATCCAGTAAATGGACATTGAGATTGTGAGATCTTATAAGTACCTGGGTGTTCACTTGAACAATTAACTGGACTGGACTGACCACACACATGCACTTTACAAAAAGGGTCAGAGCAGACTCTATCTGCTGAGGAGACTGAGGTCTTTTGGAGTGCAGGAAGCACCCCTGAGGACCTTCTTTGACTCTGTGGTGGCATCAGCCATCTTTTATGGAGTGGTCAGCAACATCTTGACAGCCGACAGGACTAAACAAACTCATCAAGAAGGCCAGCAGTGTGCTGGGGTGTCCACTGGATACGGTGGAGGTGGTGGGAGACAGGAGGATGATGGCTAAGCTATCATCCCTGATGGACAACACCTCCCACCCCATGCGGGACGCCCTGGCAGCTCTGTGCAGCTTCTTCAGCCACCGGCTGAGTCACCCCCGGTGTGTGAAGGAGAGGTACCGCAGGCTTTCCTTCCTGCCGCTGTCAGGCTGCACAACCAGCTCACACAACACTAAAAATCTGTGCAATACAACAATTATTCTGTCTGTATATATATTTTTTTATTATTGTTAAAATTATTGTTTTTTTAACTATTGTTATAGTTATATTTTAGTTATTGTGGATTTATTACTTTTTTATTTAGTTAATATTCTTTACTGTTTATTACTTATTTATAATACTTGTTTTGATATTGTTTTTTACTTTGTCTCTTGTTTGCAAGAGTTATGCTGCTGTAATCCTGTAAATTTCCCCACTGCGGGACTAATAAAGGATTATCGTATCTTATCTTATCTCTCGTAGTGACAAACCCACGTTTTCAGTCTCTCTCTATTCAGAGCGTTTTAGCATCTTTCAGCTAATTGTTTTGTTTTACTTCCTGGTTTTGATTCACTCTCACCGCTCTCATGGCAGCTGTTTTCAGTAGAAACTTCAGTCTCTGTCCCTGGCTGGTGAACATAGTGGAGCATTTAGCAACTAAAGAGTCAGACTCTCCCTGAGAAGTTGGTGGAGACTAAAACAGAGCCAAAAGAAGTGTGAACTACATTTTAAACTCCAAATGAATTATGTTTATTTCTAAGTGTCTGCTGGATGTAAATAGGCAACATTAGCCATACAAAAAGCCAATTATTGCTGGTTGAAATGGCAGATAGCTTTAATCATTTAAGAATAATTAAATAATTATGGTGTAAACCTAAATTGTGGCCTCTGTATCTCCAAACCCATATTTATTTTGAAATACAGGGAGAAACTTATGGGAACAGAAACACACTCAGAAGGATAACTAGCAGACACTCTTTAGATATGGCAGCACCTTGTGTGTTCATCACTAAAATGACCTAATTATTCATCATCAATTAATTATACAGCGATTGTGCAATAACTATCTTTGCTTCCCTCCTCCTCCTCTTCTTTTCTCTGCCAACTTCACCGACTCAGATGTCAGCTCTGAGTACATCCACGTCCCTTCATCGATCCATCATGGTATTGAAGGGAAGTCTGTGCTCCTGTCCGTTGAGACTCGCTTCCCGCTCGATGATGTTGAGATCCAGGGAACTTGGTCCCACACCAGGCCGAGCGGCATCAGAATCACGTTGGTGACGTTTACCAAAGAGACCACAATCACTGACATGATGTACCGCAACCACCTCCTCTTTAGAGAACCTAATGTGTCTTTGCTAATCCGGAAATTGAACCAGGACGATGAGGGGGATTACCACCTGAACCTCAACATAGCGTTTCATAACAAAACAGGGCCAGTTATCAAGGAGGAGAGAACTGTGCACGTAACAGTGGACGGTGAGTGTTTGCCTATCACATGTCATCAGTTGGATGTCATCTATGGACTCAGGCCTAACTTCTTTGTCTATTCCTTAGTCCCTGTGTCCACTCCAGTCATTGAGAAGAGCCCATCATATGCGGTTGTTGAGGACAAGGCCAATGTAACCTGGACTTGCTCTGTGGAGAGGGGAACAAGAGTGGTGTTCCAGTGGCTACAGGACAACGTCACACTAGGTCTTAGTGACAGATACCACTTCTCCCAAGACAACGCTACATTGTTAATCAGTCCTGTGAGGAAAGAGGACAAGGGAACTTACCACTGTTTGGCCAGCAACGCTGTCAGCCAGGGGCAACACAGCAGGGCCGTGGAACTCAACGTCTATTGTGAGTATCCATCAGTTTTCTCCTTTTCCTTCAACTTGTCTGTCCCGGCACCAAGACCACCTGAAACTGAAAATGTAGCTCCCAACTAGCCTCCAGAGAATTGCAATGGGGTTAATTTTCATTTTTTTTTCACAATATAAGGAGATAAACGTTGACATCTCATAGCCAACAGCTTCTCAAACTCGAAAAAACTTTGATCACTTTTTTTTTTACTGTGAAAGTAGCTGCTATGAACACCAGAAATTTTACAGCAAAATAAAGTCCTTAATATCCGACCAGTATCACAGGGACTAGAATCAGACCCTGCAAAAGACAATTATGCAGACAAATAAGTCAATAGGTGTGACATATAAGTATTTTTTATTTGACACACACTGGATCCAGATTTATTAACATTACATGGTCAGAAGGAGTTCAGTAGAGTTCATTTTCAACCATTTTATAGATTATTTTTTTAAAACATTTGATTGTAGGATGTATATGCGACAAAGCTCCTATAATACCAATACTATGCATCTATTGTTGTTTTTCTCTCTCTTTGCACTGTAGTAGGACATATGTAAATCAATGTCAGTGAGATAAGACTACTTTCTGACAACTGAAAACATTTTATGGGACTGTTATGGGTATTTGCATGGGAGCAGACTTATCTCACAGAGCTCCTCTGTTCTGCCATAAAGCAGGTAGATAAACTGATAAACTGGGCTGTTTCTTTGAAGTTGCTCCCAGAACATTATCCCTCAATGGAATCATCAATTTTCACAAAACTAATGTTTCTGTATTGATGGGACGTAAAGGATGTGGGACATTTGTGTGAAAATAATCTGTTTGCATAGGCAGCGCATGTCCGTGTTAGCTTTCAGTAGCATCCTGCAGAAAGTAGATTTCAATTTTAATTTGAGTTTTTAATAATGTTAGTGTACAATTGACAAAGACTTTAGATTTTCTCAAAGTCATATGTCTTACACAAGTAAAAAACATTAAAACTGATTGATGTCACCCAAAGATTCACTTTTGATGCAACAGAACTGCAATATCTATGTTGCCACTAACATGTGTTTTGTTACAGTAAAGTCTATCTTAGCAGAATTATAACAGAAATACACTTAAAAAACCCATAATATAACATAACATAATTTTTTTCCGTTTATAAGTACCAAATTAAACCCCAAATTAAATTAAACTTTTCACAAGATTTAATTTTATTATAACACATACCAATTTGTAGCAAGATATATTTCTGAATTAATAAGCAAAGTTGTGTTCATATTTTCTCATAACATATCCACCGAAGCTGGATATTCAAGGGCAAGCACTGCTCTTTCTTTTCCCCCCCAGAACTCATGCTGCTGGACGGAGGATCGAACTCATGACCCTGTTTATCATAGAAAAGTAACCATTCTGTATAATACGCACCACATCAGCAGCAAACTGTCATGTTTCCCTGACCCACTATTGACCCTGCAGATGGCCCCTACAACCTGGAGGTGAACTCAGGCCAGGGCCTGCGGACAGGAGAAGTGTTCACCATCAACCCTGGAGAGCTGGTCTTCTTTGACTGCCAGGCTGACTCCAACCCACCCAACAGCTATGTCTGGATGTCTAAGAGCCGCAACGCCACCCAGGTCATCACTGAGGGCCCACGGCTGGAGGTGCGCTCCTATAGACTGGCCCAGGCAGAAGAGTACCTTTGTCGCGCCTTCAACAACGTGACGCAGAAGCAGAACGAGGCCCAGTTTACTCTGGTGGTGGCCAGCACCAGAGCAGGTGGGTAGAGGGTGGAACATGGCAGGAAAGAGCAGAGCGTGGGGAGATTTTGGGAATCCTTTGAGATAAAGACTCTGTAAACACTGTGTCATGCCAAAAGCAGAAGAGGTTTATGAGCTGTGAGAGATATATCTTGACAATGACAAACACCACGGCCAGCTATGGGAACATGTGGGTGGATAAAGTACTTTAACAGTGTGTCCACAACAGGTAAAAAGTGAAACCAAGTTATGGGACATAACATGAACTATACATGGCTATTATGAAACTGCCGTTTTATCTTTGTTGCTAGGTTCCAGCGTTTGCAGCCTGTATTAAAGCTCAGTTGCTGGGAAAGTAAACAGTGGATAACAGCTGTCGTATTTGTTGACTAAGTTTTATAGCATGTGGAGTTTCTGTGTGCCGAATGCGACATTGATATGTTGTCTTGGTGATATTGGGAAAGGCTCACTGATGGCTACTGTTGACACTGGCTATGATTTAAAATGCTGTTTAGTAAGTCAACGGAAGTCGTGACAGCATCTATTTTTTAGTGACAGCTAAATCTCTTTTGAACATTGCAAAAGAAGCCTCTGAGGACTAACCTTTTAATAAGACGAGCTGTGCTAGCTGCTGTATGAGGCAATGGTGCTTTAAGCTAAATTATAAAATGAGCAGGCTAACATGCTCACATTGACAATGCTAACATGCTAAGGATTAACAGATACTATTTAACAGGTTGTATTTTAGTTTAGCCAAGTAGCATGCAATTTCTTGCTTATTAGCAATGTGCAGCTGAGGCTGGGAGTGTCATTAGTTTTTCAGATATTTGGTCATAAAGAAAAGTACATCACATTCTAATTCCCATTGCGTGCAATACCGACACTTTGTCACGCCCCTCTGCATCTGATATTGATGCACAAGGCACCCTTTAGTTTTTGTATGAGACGCCCCCGGCTTTCAAGTAACTACATTGTAAACCTATCTGCATCATTATTAGACGCTCAGAGAAAATGCTCCATGAGGGAGGCGAGGTGGAAACAAACTTTCAACCATGAGAGCGGTGTTCATGTCCTAAAGTTTTGCTAGGGGTGCTAGTGGTTTCGTTACCTACACCTAAGCAGATGATTTTGTTTGATTTCAAGACCATGTATTTAGTGTGACTGCGTGCTTGTGCATTAGAAAGTGAAGCCAGGGGGTCTGACAAAGCGTCAGTTGGAATGAGAACGTTATTCAAATGTCTTCAGGGCAGAGACCTTGTTTATTAGTACCAAATTTTGCATCAATTGAGCTAACAGTTGTCAACATTTTTCACCAAAAATTCAACCTCATGGTGGTACTGGAGGAAAAGTCAGGGAGACACAGTCAATAGGAGTCATCCTCTGGGAAGCATGAACACGATTTTATGTAAATCCAACTAACTAATAGTAGTTGAGTTATTGATGTCTAGACCAAAGTGGTGGACCAAAGGACCGTCATTGCCATCCCTAGAGCCAGCTTGGCTAACAATGAGCATTAATGTCAGTGTCCTGTATTTGTTTGCACGAAAAGAAAAGCAGACCCAAGATGCATCTCCTCTGGCAGCCATTACCGTCTGCTCTTTGTTCGTCATTGGCTGTATGTTGCTGTTCTTCCTCAGGAGAACCTGCCATCCTAAGAGAGGTAATGTCAAATTCTGCTGCTTATAGAAGTGGTTTTCTAACAGCTAGTCCTGCAACATGTTTAAAATGTTTGAAATCTGAATGATGAGATGAGTGAGACAACGCTGACTGCTTGCTAGAGTAATTTCTTACACGTTGAGGTTAATCATAAATGTAAATAACTTGCAAATGTCAGTCAAACCGAAGGTAACCATGGCAAAGTATCTACCGCATTTGAATAGGACATAGTAATATTTAAAAATGTGTTTGTGAATAATTATTTCCCACTGTCTCTTTCTCTCCGTCATCAACAGTGCTCATGAGCATTTACAACAGGTAAGCTTGAATATGAAATAATACAATACAGATATGCACAATTGCAATTTTTATGTACATTATGTATGCTTTAACTAACAGCTTTATTTGCCTGTTTTTGGCAGACCGCTTTCAGAGCAGAAACGACCGCATCGTTCCGGTGAGCTACTGCTTGTTTTTACCTGCTGGACACTTTGATTATATTCGAGTATGCCTCATGCCATCATATTTACGTATGTGTATATTTATATTATATCATATTTTGAGGTGGTTGTAGGGATGAACAAGGCCTCGGTTTTCCATTAAACTGAAAGCCGTTCCCAAAAAACTATTTTGAGATAGGAGGAGTTTAAGCAGAAAAGTAAATAAGGTCAGGGTGTCTCATTGATTCCAACCGGAAAGCAGTTTAATGGTGTCATTACACTGTATGATTTATCATGTTAAATTAAAGTTTGACTCATAATAGATACTAATGTGCTGGTCTGACATTGAAGCCTGTGTATTAACAGGCCATGAAGATGCAACAGAAGACTTTGGCATCTACGAGTTTGTCTCCATACCTGGGAAAATGGAATCAGCACAGGTATTTAACATGTTGTACATCAACATGGATTCAGTAATAACGCGGCAAGATTTTAAGCCCTTGTCTATTGTTGAAAAGTTGTGTGTAGTTTTTAAAATGTGCCCGTGCAACTGTCCTGCAGGCATCATGCAGATCTCTGGCTCGCCTCGAGTCAGTTCAGGATATTCACACCACCATCTACGATGTGATCAGACATGTTCCTGAAACCCCAAGTCACAGTTTGCTGAAGTAAGCTGGAGAGTTGAGATGGAACTTTCAGTCATTTCACTTGAAGAGTAGCTTTATTCTCTGTTATCAAAGCCTGAAACTCTGGCTTTGGTGGGCCATTTTTTGCACAAGAGATGACGGAGGCTTGAGTGAGTACACAACATGATCGTGCACTGTTACTGTCCACAGTTTGGGACGGATGTTAAATGACTTTTGCTGACATTATTGTGAGATGAAAGTGCATGTATGGCTTAAATGTTTTTTTTTATTTATTCTTTTATGTGAAAGTACAACACAAGTTGAAACAGTTTTGCTTTTTTTGTTCAAAACTTTGGGTCATATTAAACCAAGCAAGTTAGTCTTGAAGCATGATCTTATGAGGTACATTTAAGGTACCCAAACTGGTCAAAACATGTTTGATTTTAAATACTAAGGTTTTATTTTCCATCTCAATAATATATTTCTAATTTCATATTCCCACCAATGAGAGTCTGTTTTGTGACAAGTGTTATGATGAATGCGTTCTCTTTTATGAAATATATTTAGGTTAATTGTGAATATTGTACATGGATTACACGCCAGATTCTTTATTCTATTTCTATGTTTTTCTCCAATCTATTTATTCCCATAGAAACACTTAACCCTGTTTCCACAAATGTAGCATTTTTTTCAGCTCAACATGGATGTAATGAAATGCTGAAACATGGAAAAGGATGAACGATTCTTAAATTATTGTACAGTTTGCATTCAAATGCTTGTTTTGTACTTTATTAAATATATAACTGTTTACTATTGTGGGTCATTTTCAAATACGCATACTTCATTCTGCCATTTCTGCATTTATATTTGCACTTCTTTATATGTCTTTTTCATAGAATGGCAATTGCAGTAATGGCTTGAAATGAACACTTTTTCAATCACAGATCCTGAGAAAACTAACAAATAGCTGAAGCCAGCAAAGATGTCAGTTGTTTTGCTGCTTCACAGTCGGTCTTTGTCTAATGTCTTGGCAGTGATCTCTCTTCTCACAAGTGTTTGAGTTGTATTTGTCCTCTCAAATTGCTGCAGAGTGCTCGTTGCTCTCCGCCTTGTTGCATTGGTATGCTGTGTACCTGGCGCGATATAGAGACAGGCAGCAACAGACGGATGGTTCAGCGTGTGGCAGAGTGCCCTCCACCTGCTCCTGCTGACACCTTGTCACGAGTATATAAAAATGTGTGGGCTTGCTTGTCTGCTTGTGTGTTTGTAAAAGAGAGGGAGAGGAATGATGAGGAAATAGACAGGGACCAGACACAAAAGTGTTTGTTTAGAAAATAGAGGTCAGAATTTATTTTAAATGTACACAATTTATTAGAGACTCCAGTGCACTCATTCTTCTGTTATTTTCCCCACCTTTAATGTACCACTTAAAGGCAGCAGTCTGCTTTCTGCTATGATTCAGCTTTTTCCCAAAATATTGTGTTGTCCCTATTGTGTCACTCATGTCCTGAGTGCTTCCGTTCAAATTTAAATCCAATGCTTTAGCACAAAAATATCCAAATGCACAAGCTAGAAGATCTAGCATTGAAACTTTTAAAACTTTTAAAGTAGAAACATTTGAATTGATGTGGCCCTGAGGTGGTTCGTTTCCAAAGAAAACTATGGACTTATTAGGTGAAACTAAATAAACGAAACTATAGAGAAATTATTAGTTCAGAATATTGACAATATGTCAACAAGAAAAATGATTGCACATATGTTAGTTTGCTTGTTCACTGGATAATAAACCTGAACTTTGGAAGTCATAAAGTGCTGCAGCACTCAGTATGAGGTTCATAAGCATGCTTCTCATGATGCTCCCCTGCAGAACAACAAGCACTTTATTGAATCAAGCTCTAATTATAGCTGATGAACTGACCAACTGAGTGTGCAGTGTCTTTGTGGCGGTATCTCCGGGTAGAGGTTGCCATCTGTTCCGTCTCAGTGTATGCTTTAAGGGAGGCTCTGCACTGTGGATGACTACCTAACAAACAACAGTGGAATAAATTCACCTAAGGAGAGAGACCTCACCTTCATTTGACTGGGAAATAGCCTGAGGCTTCATTAAACAGGAACTAGAACTCACAGTGCCTGCTGTCTGCTGCATGCTTCCTGCTTTTAACCAAGTGCTGCTTGCAATAACACCCAAGGGGGCATTTACAAAACAGGCTGAATGGGTTTGCATGCATCAGTTCTGTAATTATTTTTAACAAGACAGAGCCAAGTCTAATTAATTGGCAGAGATAGAGCTACATGGCATTGGGTCATGGATAAGATGACATGATCAATACAAATAATTTGTATTATGTATTGGTAACCGTAACCTGTTTAAGACCAACTTATATGTATTTAATAACAGTATTTCAGCAACTAAATATCATATACAGTATATTATACATATACAGAAAGCTACAGTCAGTTATGGTACTTATGTGCTCAGGTATACTCATATCCCTAACTTGGTTAAAAAAAGCTATAAAGTCCATTAAAAGTACTGCATTCAAAAAACTATAAATATTGATTATGTAGAACAATGCCCCATGTAATATTACAGTATTATATACAATGATTATAATTGATGCACTCATATGTCAGCAGCATTTTAATGTTGTAGCAGGTGCAAGACAATCAAATCTGATCTACTTTAAACTGTTGGGAAGTTTAATTGCATCCATGTATCATGACTTATAAAGTGAGCACATGTTTTCAACATTGTGGCCTACTTAAGCACAGAAATGGGCTAAATTAAGTCAGTCACATTCCACTGTTGGCTGGGAAAATAGAAAATGATATATAGCTGTGTAATGAGATCAGTCAAGGTAATTTCAGTAAAACCCGTGGAACAATTATAGGCCTTTTTCAAAGTCGACATCTTGACACAACATTATCCTAACACATGATACAACATAAACAATCCGTTCTGTTCAAGTGTCAAGCCATGACAGTGTGACAGGGGTCTCAGCATGCACTGCAGGGCCCACAGTCATCATTAGTTTTTCCTTCCGTGACATGTCAAAATGTCTCACCGGACACCTACAGGTAACTGAGAGAACAGAGAGGTAGAGTACGTTTTTCAGGGAGGCAAATAAACCTTGCTGTCTAATATTCTATTCTGTGATGTTAAATTACTACCATCCAGTGGTGTGCGACAGCAAAACATGTATCATAATATTAATGCTTTTCAATAATTTAGTTTATAACGTTCATTCATTTTTATTCAGAACACCATATTTTTTAATCCAAATATTTTTATTTTTTTACACTGGTGAGATTCTGTCAGGGGTCACTAGCACGCCTCCCTTATTAAAAACTACATTTCCCAGCATGCTTTGGGATTTTTCTCATTCCTGCCGTACCGGTCACGTGACGGTCAACTATGGCTTCCCTTTCGTAGTGATGGAGGCGCATCGTTAACAACAAAACAAAAACTGCAACTTTGTTCATTTATTTGTCCACTGCCATAAGTTGGATTCACAATGCAGAAGATCAAGTCTCTCATGGCCCGGCAGGTGAGCAAAGCGGCGCTACAAAAACCGTTGTCTTTGACAGCTGCAGGTAGCTAGCATGCTAGCTAGCTAGGCTAACTGGCTAATTTGACAGCTCATCGTGTGGCTCATTAAAGGGCTCATTCAGCCCGAGTAACAACAGTTTATTTAACGACTGCACAGCTACGAGCTGTTTCACCCACATTAAGAAAACTAAGGTGTAGTGACAGAAACACCCGCGGCCCAGCTGTGAGAGATTACCATTAAGACAAGCACAACTACAGGGCACAACAGTGCAAACTGGGCGGTTAGGGAAGTTCTCATCTTGCACTGCAGTAATGTTAAGACTCATTGGTTCACCACTACACAACAGAGCATATCGCTATCACATATCTATGCGTCGGTTCCACTTTTTCCTGTATGACAAGCTATGTTACAACGGGGACAGGTTCCAACTGTGTAAACCCGTTTAGGTTACTTGACTTTTTTTGGGAGCTTTTGAAGTCTTTAACAGTGACTCTTATTTTGACAGGGTCTGAAAAGCCCCCAGGAAAGCATGGCAGACCTCAGTCCTGTGGAGAACCTGAGGATCCCCAGCAAGGTAAACAAGCATGTCGAAGCTGTAGCTGCAGCTTTCAGTCATATTGTGGATGCACTTGTGTGCTGCATATTCTAATAAAGTCAACATCTCTTTCATGTTGACCACAACTACTCATGTGTTCAAGTAGTAAAAAGGTAGATCCACCTGTCCTATGTTTAACTATATTGTGGTAAGATCTGAGTAGCTTAATACTTCCTGTAAGAGTGTTGTTGACAACTGAAACAATGCTGCTGTTGTGTCATACCTTTCAAAACACTGCATATTATTAATAGAAGCCAAGTCCAGTCAAACTCAGAAGCAGTTACATCGACAGTACTGATACAACAAGATTAAATGTGTCAGGATGGTTTTACATTTGAACTAGACTTATTGTATAATTTGTGAGTCAGACATACCGTTGCTCACAATGCACTGTATTATTATACTTTGAATTGCTTCCTGTAAATCGGTTAAATACCACCTACTGTTTTCTAGACAGTAATGCAAAGAGACCGATGGCTCCTATTTCTATCACTTAAGGACACGCTTCCCATCCATCTCAACACCAGGAGTGTGAAACATGGTCTGCTGTTATAGTATTTTAGCGTTTTTTTTTTTTTTTTTGCATGTCAATGTTTTAAAAATGCAATCAGTCATGCTTAGTCACAGGAAGCATTTGTCATTACCCACTTGTACAAATTCAATTTGCAAAGAGCTGGCCGAGCGAAGCCGCAGAGTGGCTCTCTCTATATAATGTATAGTCACTTACTCACTGACGCCTCGATGCACACTGCTAGCTGCTGGCTCTGTTCTGACTTTGCCTTCTAACCTTCTAACGTGGCTGCGTACAGTTTGGAAGGCGACCAACTTTAATTATTCACAGTGCAGGGTGATATCAGCCAGACATTTAATCTCTCTCCTTTTGAAAGACTAGGGTGTTTAACAGGTGGACATTGTTTTGATTGTTGTTCTAGTTTGGCCTTAATGTGAATGTAACTTTCTTCGTGGTGTATTTTCTCCCTAGGTTGAAAAACACAGCAACAGATAAGATTAAAAGGAAGTGATTTTCTGTCAATTCATCTCTGAGAGTTGAGAAAGATGAAGCTGAGAGAAGTTCTGACATTTTTAGACGATATACAAGTCTGTCGTTGCGAACCTATTGTTGCAGAAAACCACCCAAAGACGCAGGTCAAGCTCAAGATAAGATAAGCAGTCATTTATTCTCCAGGTGTAATTAGAGCCTGCATGAACACAGAGAGGAATGTCTCAGGAAAGATTAGTTCTCATTGGATACATGGCTTTGGGATTGCTAACAGGTAATGTGGCCAAACTGAATATATGCAGACATCAAACACGCTGGTTGTAGGCCTGAAATATTCACCTGTGTTGGCATCATGCCCAGCAAGAATGACTTTTAGTATTGTTACACCTGCTTTGTTTGGCTTATGTGATATGAGGCACGTAGTATAAGCAGACAGGAAAAAAAAGGGAGAGAGTTTAGATTATATGGATTATATGCACCTCAGTTTACCTCTATATACTACAGATGAATTAAGTCTCCTGTGTACTGCAAACACCTGCATATTGTGTGTTCAGCCGATACACAGGTCTCATTATTTGATGATACTACGCACCGTCTTTATTTACTTTTGCCGCAGGGCCTTTCAGCTTTCAGGAAAATGAAATAGGAGCCCAGGCCGGCTTTGTGTACACCGAAACCTACTGTCCTCTGTGATTAAAGGGGAATAATCCTCTCAATATGTTACGGCCACTGCGTTACTTAACCCACTGCTCAGTTCAGCAGAGTGAGGCCAAGGTGCCTGACTGCATGCGTGTATCTTCATTACTTAATCTGATACTGACTGCTCGGTACCAGCCGTGTGTTTCCAACCATGTTAGCCATGATTCACATCATCTATCATCCTCCAGGAGCTGACAGCATCATCTGGCTTGCAAGGGGGGGGGGGGATTGAGAATTGATGCTGTCAAGTCAATATTTAGACATGACTTGTTGGGTTGATGGAGTATGAATGATACGCAGGGAAAACATAAAGATACACGTGAACTGATCAGTCATTTCAAAGATAAAAAAAACACACAATACATCGCCTTTCTTACAGTACAGCAGTATATTGAATGGTAAACCCTGTACCTGTACCATGATGCGTATTGTATCGCCAGAGTCTTGCCAACAGACAGACCTAATAGCTGCTGAGGTGAAACGTTTAATTTGGCTCCTCTCAGAGATGTCAGGTCTGATATATGTGCAGACAGAGGTCAGAGGTCAGACTCTTGGCTCGAGAGCAGCAGTTTACCTTCGGGGGGGGGGGGGGGGGACCTTTCTCTCAAAGACAGTCTGATCCCCTTCGTTCACCTGCTGCTGTGTACCTGCTGCCCTTTACAGATGTACGTGTACACCTGGGCAATGAACCAAGGGCCTACGTTTAATAAAGGTTGTGTTGAAACAAAAGCTAATTTCTATTTTTACCTTTTTATAAAAAATAATATACATCATTTAAATGACTCCAAGCTACTCTTACAACTGGGCTGAGTCAGTTGTAACGGTTGTCTTGGCAGGTACTGTGGTGTGCTATATCTCTTAACCTCTTCTTTACAATCTTATATTGTGTGGCAACAAGACTTTCTAAGTATAAAATACTTACTCATAGTGAACTTTATATAAACTGAGGCACAGGACATCCAATGTATCCCAACAGCTATATTGAGGCAGCCACAGAAATGGCCTCTCTGATCTGATTATTTCACAAATATCAGTAGAGCTAAAATGGTTTGTTGCAGCCCTAAATAGCACTGGAACAAGCTGGGGATTGATATCTGTATGATGCGGAAAATGTTTCATTTAACTTTGTTGAGGGAACAGTTGCTTCCCTGCTGTTAGTGCGCCGGGTACATGCAGTTACCATTTCTCACCCGCAGGGGTCACCACCAGCTCACCCATTACCGTGTTGTCTCATCAGAACTCTCTGTTCACACAAAAAAGCATTACTTTACACAGGCCGAGAGCATCGCCTGTTCAATGTTGTAGTGCTTCCTAAAACTGTAGGATGACTGTGATTGGCTGAGTGCCTCCGATGTGCAGTATGAAGCTGGGAGGAGGCCGTTAGTTTACACAGAGGCTTTCTTTAGGGGGGAACATGGCTCACTTTGACATTTCACACTTAGTTTCTGAGATACTATTTTCTAATTATACGGCCGTTCACTCATCCAACAAAAGACCTGCATGACATTACAGATACAGGGAGCCCTTTGCTTTTGACGCAGTGATGGACAGTGGCGAGTTACCGCTAAGGGAAAATATAATTGCATACTTTCCAAGTAAATATTCAACAGTAGCCCAGCAGCTGACAGCAGTGATGCAGCCTGAATGTTGGTGTATTGATCGTGATTGTGTCCTAATGGCCCCGAAGACGAACGTGTTAAACCCCTTTTTTGTAGGAGCAGATGAGGATATACATAAATATTCTGATCACAATGAGGATGTTTTGATTTGTTCGTCTAATGAACGATTCCATGGTGGAAATAATTGGCCCTCCTCCTATCTGTCTCCTCTCCTCACGGTCTCGCTGGATTTTCCGTGAACCTCCTTTTTTGTTTATTCAATTTTTGGTGTTATCAGTGGAGCACCTTTTTGTTCTGCATTTGATTTTCCGCATTCAGTCATCAGCCCTCCACATGAACATCCTCTTTGATGATGCTTGTTAAACATCCCACACTTTGGATGCAAATATATTTCTAATTTCCGCAACGAGAGGAGAATTTCATTAATTTGTGTTTGGGCGGGCTAAAGGGTGGTTTGTTTTCCCCCCTCATCCTTCAAAGTGAAATTTGATCAAAGCCTCACGGCGGCTGATGTTGGGTTTCACATGTGAGGGGTGTCTGGTTTTGTTTTTGTGCTCACGCAGCCGCAGGGAAAGAGGGTATTGTTTAACCCTGAGGTAGCCTCTCAAGGAGTTGTTCGCTTAAAGATGTTTAGAGCTCTGTACGTCACTGCGGGTGGGAAACGTGAGAGAGTGAGAGGGAGAGAGAGAGAGAGAGAGAGAGAGAGAGAGAGAGGGGAAAAGAGGAAGAGGGGAAGACAGAGGAGGCACGGAGGAGGTGAATTGCTCTCACCGCAGGAGTGGCTTCACATCATTGTTTTGGTGTTTCGCTCACTCTCTTTTTTTTTTTTCTTTTCACTGGAACTTTCGCCACCTATGAGTCATCCACCTCATCCTCCCCCTTTTCCCTTCCCTTCTCATTTGAGCTGATTGGCCACCCACCCCTTTTGATGGCAGGAGTGTGATCCCCTACCTCTATACCGCTCCTTTCCAATCTCACACGCTCACCCACACATTTCCCCTCGGGGAGCCTTTGCTCACTCCTTCTTCTTCACCTGATTCAAACACGGCAGCACACACACACTTGCCTGTAGGTCTGTGCATTTCTCACACACACACACACACACACACACACACACACACACACACACACACACACACACACAGGCGCAGACACATTATACTTCTTTATTACCATCCTCACAATTAGCCTTGTAATGAATTGAATTAAATGAGTCTTATGTTTTACTGTGAGCATTAAACTGGCACCAGCGCTCCTGTATAAATGTCACTCAGCAAGACTCAGTCACCCACGGAGGCAGACCCGGTTACATGGGGGGGGGGGGGGGCAATGCTTCAGTGCCTTGCTGATAGTAGCTGTGAAGATATGTGTGGTTAGGCAGGTGTGTAACTGGGTTTTCTCCATCAGTGTCTGCTAGAGTCGATATGAGATGATGTGTGCTGATCTTTGATGGAGATTTCTCTATTTTTTTAGGATATTTGATAGAGTATGAATGCATATAGGGGGCTAATTGCATTGATCCTTGAATTCCACATCCGTCCTGGTGCTGCTGCTTCTCAAGCCTACCGTCTATTCTTAGTGTCATTGTGCTTTAATGGGCTGTGAGACTCAACTTTGCCTTAGATAAAAGATTCACACTCACAACATTAATCTGCCTAGCATGCACATTTACTATTTATGGGATGTAATATTTAGCTATATCGGAGACGATGCAGAAAGGAGACTAGCGACAGATCCTGAGTCTATTGACTCCAATGGCAGAAGTGAACGTGAACACAGTTTATGACCGATTATTTCACTCCATAGTCACCTAAGTAAATGTTGGACCCGTATTTCACAAGCCACATATCATCTACACATTCTGAAACTAAAATGGCTTTTTTTTTTACTTTTGTCAGAATGGAGATAATTTGCTTTGTTTGAGACTTTTCTCTGTCTCAGGAGGATCTATTCCCGAGATCTGGCAACTAGCGCCCGATAGCTAACTAATTTAAATATGGCTGGTTACTGTTAGCTGTGTAAATATCTAATGTTATCAAAAGATATATTATTATTATTGAAATATAATATATATAATAATATATATTAGAAGATCCGCTAAGAGAGATACTCCCTTTTTTATGGTTTGATGAGTGTTTTTTTTCCCCTAATTCATTACTAATCCCTCATGATCTGCCTCAAGTTTTGCCATTCAAAAACTACATTTTACAGAATGACATAATAACGTTGTAATTTACCTCTGTACGTTATTTAGCCGAGCAGGACTGCACGCTTTCAGAATTTTGGCATCAATCTGTTACCGAAGTAGGCTTCTTGTGACGTCCCGAATAACAAGCAAAAATTCCACTCTCAGAATTTGGTTATCCCACGCTTTGGTTATTGACCCGTGACTATATCTCGGCTCATTTGGGAATAAGCGCTGAGAACCCTTCATCTAAAAGCCTCTCCGGATGCACCGCCTGTTAATCGATACGGCTCTGATGTTTCTCTGAAGGGGGGAATCCCTGTTGTCTTTTTTTTCGGTCATTCCTTTCTTCTCGTCTTTTCCTCTCAAGGCTCTCCGCCATCCCCCCCATGACAGCTAGCTAACGAAACAAGCTGCAATCTGCTTCCAAACTAAACGTTTTTTCTACTTCACTTTTTTTCCTCTCTTTCCTTCTCCTTGCCTCTTGTTCTCTCCCTCATTTTTATTCCATCCTCTCTTCACAGTGTCCTTCACCCTTGCCTGTGTCCTTAAACTCCTCTGTACTCTATTCTTTTAATCCTATCTCCATTCCCTTTATTGTTCTTTCCCTCGGCATATTTTGTGCTGTATGTATTACCCTATTTCTTTCTTTTGATGTATTTTTCTCGATGATTATATTCAAGATTGTGTTTTTTTTTTGCATTACTTGAAATTATGTAATTCTCTGTTTTGGACCCTCTTCTGTTTGTGTCCCAGTGTTGTTGTTTTTTAAGTACTTACTTCAAGGACATCTTTTTAACTCCACTCTCTCTCTCTCGTCCCCGTCTTTCTCTCTCAACCTGTCTCACACTCGTCCAGGAGGAGTTGCGGGAGCTGAGGGAGCAGCCCATCGACCCCCAGGCGGAGCAGGAGATCATCGAGAGCATCGAGGAGGTCTACTTCTCTACCGACTCCTTCGACATGGTGCAGCACGAGCTGGAGGTCAGAGACTCTGTCTGAATGAGCAAGCACATGCGCTAGTGACTGAATTAGCAACTCTCACTTGTAAAATGGTGACAAGAGACTCCCAACTTCCCACGCCCCCTCCATTTAAAAATAATTCCATCAAACCCATCATTTTTTTAACATTTTTGATAACAGCAATATCACATTTTCTGATATGAAAATATACGGTTATGCTATGGTTTCCTGCACCTTGAAGAGTTAAAGCTCTTTCTCACCTGAGCTGCTGTTTCTTCCACTTCAGCGGAGCTGCATACGCACCGTTGACATCCGGATTGATGGATTGCATCCGCTCAACAGAGGAAGGGTGTGAAATCTCATTAGATTTATCTTGGTATTGCTACACCATCTAAAATGAGGCTCTCAGTCGAGGGGAAAGTAATTACCTATCATCCTTTGGGCCATGGGTTTGTAATATCTTCTTCCCTGAGCAGAGTTTGTTTACTGTTTACTAAATAACGCCCTCCACCTTCTTGACTAATCTTACTTATGATCTGGCAAAGTGTATTTCTTAGAGGAAATTATTTTTGTTTTATTTTTTTAATGGAGGAAGAGCTAACGGGATACTTCCATATAGTTCTGCTTTCCATTCAATTTAATTCAATTTAATGCAACTTTATTAATCCACAAAGGCAATTTGATTTGGGACACTAGTAAAAACAGACGGGAAACAGACAAAGACAGACATTTACAATCAAAAGAAGTGTTTAGGACTGTGTTATAGTGATAATATTGGAAACGGCTGCTTTAAGCCGCTTTAGCACATCCTGAGTGTGGTAGATGACAGAAGGCCGGCTTTGTGCGCTGCCATGTTGGATGCCAGGTCAGGCCTCTTGAAGCGGGTGTAAAACCTTATTAGTTCACTGAGTTTTAGGCAGGATGACGGTCTGTTTCACCCTTTTGATTCTTTTACCTTGAATATTTATCTGTCTGACACACATGCAGGGACTTTTACTACACTGAACAGTAGAGACAATTGGAGGCAAGTAAAATGAGCTTACAGTGTTTTTGTGGATGTGTCTGCAAAGCGTTCACCTGTGTTGGACGATATCATGCAAACAAACAACAAGGTTGTGTGTGTGTGTGTGTGTGTGTGTGTGTGTGTGTGTGTGTGTCTGTAGAAACTACCACCTGAGCTGAACCTGCAGGAGCTGGAGGAGTACAGGGACAAGCTGAAGAGACAACAGGCAGCAGTAAGTACCTCCCTCTTCCTCTCTGTCTCGCTCTAGCTGTGTCTCTTTCACTCACTCACTCACTCACTCACTCA
>NW_027176329.1:9277518-9325018 GCF_023349555.1 Cebidichthys violaceus | reverse complement strand
GACACATAACTATCCCTTCTCTTTACTTTTTCTTCCCGTCTCCCGCGTCATCTGCTGTGGGGGTATAGAACATACTTCCTGTGCTATTGGAGAAGAGAACCACTGCCCTGTTGTTCTGCCACAGCCACCAAGCTTAATTGGCATCTTTAAAACATGCCTGGCAGAGGCTCGTCTCGGGGCGAATTGCCTTTTTGTGCAGCGAGTGCATTGATAAAAGTCACGGTCCAGAAATGTAGCTCGGTTGCGTGTTGTTGCCAGAATGCCCATGTAGACACACAGATGGTAGAAAACCTTTTAATTAATGTGAACACTTGTATCACATCTTTAGGCTTTCATTTAAACCCTTATCTGTACCTAAACATGAAGTCCTGTACTATAACTGACCAGTAATACTTCTACAACAAGATTCGTTTTAAAGTGCTTCCAGCCTTTGTAGGTACAACTCATGAGCAGTATCACAACATTTTGCCTTCTCATCTACCTCAAAGTGACTTTCTCCACAGAGATGTAGGCTTTAGAGACGATGGCGATAACTTGGATGAACACATTACATTTTTAATGAAACTTGAAAGCTAGAGATGACTATCCCTCCCTGCAGCAATAATGATTTTTCTCCCACCGCTCTGTTTTAAAAAAAGTAAGTAGTGCTTATGCAACCTTTCCCTGAGCCTTTCCAGGCTGCCACATTTCTCCCTGTGTTTCTGTCGGACTGAAATGAAGTCCTCCTTTCTGCTGCTACAAGTTACGTTGATAGACTGTAAAATAGACGTGGATGTAGTCCTAAATTTGGAATTTTGGCCATCGCCATCTTGGTTTTTGGCCGTCGTCATTTTGGTCTTTGGCCATCACCATCTTCTGTTTTTGCAACCAGAGGTGACACGAGAGTGCGAAGTTTAACCGAACGCTGAATAAGATATTTTTAGGCGACCAAAACAATTAACGTTAATGACCTGAAAACACTAAAAGTTGTAAGAAGAAAGCACAGACAACTGAGGTGCAGCAAGAGGGAATTGCATTATCTCACTCAGGAAAAGTGCTTTCAGTCAGTCTGCATTTTCAGTACAAGCTGCACTAGAATGGAACTCCATCCCAGTGACCGTTGGAGAACTCTAAATGGGACGAAGAAGATTCAAAAATAGCAATTGATACCATAAACTCATGTTTGCAATGTTTACTGAGGTAATAAATCAAGTGAGAAGTAGAGTCATTTTCTCATCGACTTCTAAACAGTTGGACTTCTTTTTGCAACCAGAGGAGTTGCCCCCTGCTGGCCATTAGAAGTATGTTTTTATTAATATTATAAGTTTAAGGCTCTTCTACATCGGATTCACTTTCAGACCCGGAGGTTGCCACTTGGTTACATTGCTCTGCGTTAGAGGAGATACTAGGACTGTTGCAATAACCACAT
Source organism: Cebidichthys violaceus (assembly GCF_023349555.1). NCBI lineage: Eukaryota > Metazoa > Chordata > Actinopteri > Perciformes > Stichaeidae > Cebidichthys > Cebidichthys violaceus. The sequence continues at coordinate 9,323,610 of NW_027176329.1, read as the reverse complement.
ATTGCAATACATGACAAGCCAAGCGCAGGGAATTTTCATGTGACGAGGCGCTGAGCGTGTATTCTGTGCTGAAAAATGTAAAACTTTGGGTAAAATGCTGCGCTGTCACCTTTTACCCAGCCGTCCAATCACAATGGAGGAAGGGCGGGACAAATACCACAAAGACCAATCGCCACATCCTACACGGAGGCTACAAGTGCTGCCCAACAACACTGCGCCTCATTGCCCTTTAGTGTTCTGCCTTCCAACAATAAAGAAATATTTAATTAGTTTTAAAAGTGTCATATTTGTAATTTAAAAAGCAACAATTTACTTTATAATAGCGCAATAATACAGTTTGTTTATACAGCACTAAATTCAGGATATATTAATACTGAATATCGAGCTGTTGAGCCAATGATTGTCACTGCAGGGGGAATTCCTTCATGGCGACAGCCTCATTGTTGACTTTACTCTGTTTCAGTCCTCACCTCTCTTAATCTGGAAGACTGACCTTCACTATTACTTAGCTGCTCCAGACTTTTCACCGCTAACAACTCTAATTAGTGCGAGCTAATGTAGCTCTAATTGCCTCATACATCTCAGTAGACACATCTATTATAAGCCTATGTATATCTGTACACCGCAGCCTTCCTGCTAATGAGCAAATTGTCCAAACATGTTCAATCTCTGTTATCAGCGCTTGTGTTCGTTAGCTTTTTCATTCTAATAGATGACGTGTGTGAGCGGCAGAATTCAGTTTGTATGAGGCATCCGTCTCGTCCTGTCACTTCTTTTCTCCCTCATGGCACATGTCGGTGTCCCTAATGAGAAAAAATGCATTCATTGTCCTACTGTGTGTCTTGAGTTCATGATTGTTCATTGCCAGTCACTAGTTTTGGACAATCTTTACTCCTTCTGCTAAATATTACATGCACTGTGCTGGCTTTGCAACCCAGTCGAGTCGCTGCACAATTAGCTTCCATTTGTGTTTGTGAGGGCGGGCTGAGAACTAATGACTGTGGCCTTGTAGCCCAGGTAGGAGGGTTTGATTACTCACGGCTGGGTTTCCATTATGTGTTTAGACTCTTTCTCTCTTTTTAAAAAGTTTAGTGTTGAAGTCAGTGGGTTGCCAATAGGTGGCATTATGGCCTCATTTTGGATGGTTGAGGGTGTGTCTTGGGATTCTTTAACACAATTCCATATTGTTTTTTTGTTTCTTCACCGTTTGCAATGTCTTACACGTCTTCTGAATAGCACTGAATCTGTTTTTCTCTTATTCATGCATTGGGACGTTAAAAGACACAAGGCGGACACAGAATGAACTGTGGAACTACTGGATGAGTGTCCTTTTGTCACTGTAATGAGCAGCACATAGTTGCATCATGGGACTGTTTACACTTTTTCACCATTGCTCCCCCTCCAATCTGTAAGACCTTGTTTGTATGGTCCTTCAGCGATTCATTCAATATCCATTAACCCTCCGTGTTCTTCAGCTTTCTCACTTATCCGCTAAAAGCAGTGGCGGACAACACTCAGAGCGGGGGGGTCATACTTGATGCCGTCAGCAAGGAACGTGTTCTTTAGATAATTACAATTTCACCCCCTGATGCGAGTCAAGTTGGTAAAAGGCGGGGAGGAGAGAACAGTAAAAAAAAAAATACAATGCAGACGAAGAGAACAGAGACTTCATTGGAAGAAGTAGGAGTAATGCTATTGGGAAAGACAATGAATGAAATGAAACTGAGAAAGCGAGATGCTCTTTTGAAAGGCTCCGGCTATATAGAGACATCAGTGATTGGTATTCTAGCTCCATCCTTGGGAGCAAGATTGCAGTGGCCAAACTGTTTTTGTGGGGTGACATTTGAGAAGAACATCAAAATGTCTTTTACTTTTTTTTATATGTTCCAATTCTCATGTTTTTTCCCCCTCCTCTCTCTGTAGGTTTCTAAAAAGGTCGCCGATCTTATTCTGGAGAAACAGCCTGCTTATGTCAAGGTAAGGTTCCAGTGTAAACTGACGACCATATAAAACAACCCTTTGTCTTTTCTCATATTATAAAAGTAATTCCAAAACTTATATTTACCATTTGATTTTGGGGCTTGACATTTTTCAAAATTCAAGTTGTTTCCTCGTTTCTGTCACTTTGGATTGCACTTGAGTGCTCTTCCTCAACGGCCGGATGTGTGTCTCGGTAAATTGAAATGAATACAAGAAGTATTGTGAGAACAGAATGTGGAAGTATATTGAGAGCAGGCCAAATTTTTTTTGTCATTGAATTTTGATAGAAAATATAATTTTGACGGACTGCAGGACTCGGAGCATGTTTGTGTCCACTAAGGGTTGTTGAGCAGTTCCCATGCAGAAGGAAGCGCATGCTGCAGGATTCCCTCAGTTAAATGCTTGCAGGTTTGGGAAATCCCTCGTTCACAGAGTCTGGTAAATTCCAGTCTCCAGTGTGACAGCAGAGTACGAGTTCAGCCTTCAGAGCAAAATTAAAGCGGCCATGAGAAGTCCTCTGATGACAATCGCCTCTGGAGCGATCGCCATCGATGCGTTTGATGACACAGAAGTGAGCACCCAGTTTAAGTCTATGCGGAGCAGAAGGGAGGTTTGAGTTCAAGCGGGGATACAGCACGTCAATTCAGTTCAATTATTTAAAATGGTTTGTTCATATATTGATTGATTATCTGTGTGTGTGTGTGTGTGTGTGTGTGTGTGTGTGTGTGTGTGTGTGTGTGGGGATAAATTGAAGAAATTGGTCTTTTGATTTATCTGATTTAGCAATCAAACTCCAGAAGTCCCATCAGATGCATCACTATTGAAGTTTGGTGTGTCAAATTTGTGTTTAGTCAGTGAAGCTTTGATCCCAGCTGGCCGCTTATAACAAATTTGGTACGTCGTGAAATTGCGGTGAAATTCCCATCATTGTTAAGCCTTCTGAAGGTCAGTCTATGAATAGCAAATTGATCATTATTTCTGCGACGCTGCAGAGTCAAAATGACAGCAGGGCTTATTAGCAGACGGTGCCGGGCATTTCCATGGACCCATCTCCACCCTCATTCACTCGGCCTATAGCTGCCCTGTGGAGTTCAGAGGGAACTTCAGTTTCTACATCAACTGCATAAGAAGGACGATGGAGTTTTACTACTACTAAACTAGTGTTTAGTATGGAGTTTAAGGCAAATGTGCTTCACCCTGCAGTCTCTGAGGCTCCCTTCACTGCTCTGTGTACCTTTCTTCTATATGAGACTTCGTCGGTTTCTCCACCTTGTTTTATCATTCCCAAGGCGTCTTATCTCCTCTGTGATATTTTATCAAACATGTACACAGAAACGCACTCTGCTGCAGAAACACAGCCACGGGGCTACAATGCCACTAGTCCCCAGTTGCTTGTGCGTAACACAGCGGTGGACACATAAACTGTGCAAACACGTACAGCCGTGCCTCAGCGCCTGAAATGATGTGAGTTACAGCTATGTAGTGAGTAACCTTTCTTCTGTTGGGACCTGTGTTACTGATCACTGTGGCTTCACACGCACTCGTAAAGGGTCAACAGTGTGATCCGGCTTCATCTCATAGACGGTTACATGGAGGCCAGAGCCATTATCATTGATTGATTACTAATTGGTAGTGTATATTCTTCAGGAGCCCACATTTAGCTCCTCCTTTCTTTTATTCTTGCGCCTCTACATTTTACTGCAGTTACCTATATGTAACATTATTGTCCATGAGTTCAAAGCGTGATCCGGTTAAATTGCAGGATCGATAACACACGGAGTGTGTCAATTTAAAAATAACAGCTCCCTCTCTTATCTCTCGAGACGGGTTAGAATTGAGTGGCCAACTGCATGACCACGTGCCAGGAAAGAAAGATTGCCTTCTTGGGGTCCAGGTTGTAATGAATTTGCACCAGGTAGCCCTGACAAGGTCAGTCAACACCATTGTTAAGGTGCTCGGACCGGTATTCAATTATTTTCCACTGGAAACACTTATTTGCCACAGTCCCTGCCTGTGTTTCTGTTCCCCAGTTGCCTTCTTGGAAAGAGATTCGTAATTTGGCGGTCATAACTGACAATTACATGGGAGAGTCTGAAGGCCGTTTCATTGGGGAGACTAGAAACTGACAGGTAACAGGGTGGTTAGTATGGATAGTGGTCTCATACCCTTTAGGTGACTGTGTAGACATAAAAGTACTATATGCAACAAAATGTAAACTCCAGCTGTGAGACCCAAACAGCAGCATCATTAGAATGTATAGGCGGGGTGGGTAACAGGGAGCCAGTGCATAGCCAATGTGCTTGAGGGTCGCAGGGAGGACCTCTTATGAATATATGAATAAAGAATAAAAAAATCTCCCTTATGACTAAACATCTCCTCCTCTTTGACCTACACTTCCACCACCAGTGCCTGTTTGTGGACATTGTAGGAGTCTGATTGTGTAGTTTCCTGTATGTGTATAGTTCATATCTCCTAAAATAATTGTCAATGTCCACCTCTGTGCACAGTTGCTGTGTTTCCCACTGCACAGTCGGAGGTGATGTAGTCAGGTTAACTGAAGCTTATAGGCGGCTCAGAGCAGTGGAACACAACAAATTGGAGCCTCGGGCTACACAGTGAGCACTCGGCATGATGAGCGCGCGTGTCTGAGTGTGTGATTCTGTTTGAAGCTGAGCGTTTGTATTCAAGCTGCTTCGGACTCTTCCTGTGTGGGATTGTTCACATAACTGAATGCATGAGTGTTTCTACATCACATCATTGACGAAGGGCTTACACAACTGCTGTGTGTACGGTACTGCGTGTTGATAATGGGCTTCATAACAAAGGGGTAGAGAGTGAAGACCCACTGTGTGTTTGTCTGGTGAAGCGAAACAATAGTCTCTGTTGGACACAGGAAATAAAAGGCTCCTTCCTTGACCAGATTTGACTCCGAGTGCACTTGTATTGTAACTAAACGGACTATTATATCCGAGTTCAAAGGCCACTATGGTACCTTCTTGTTTTAATAAACTGTTGTAATCGATGCTTATGAAGTTATTCATGAACGGTTACTGTGTTCTAGATATGTGAAGGCTTTATGGACAGTTGCTCTTTGATGTTTGGGTAATGTTTGATTTGCTAAAAAGCATCAATATGCAAGTTGTCCACGTCCGTACTTGCTTTCGCTTTCTTGACATGAGTTAGATAAAAAAAAATATTGATACCACTGTCAGATATGTACACTAAATATGAAGCCACCGCCAGAAGTTGGTTAGCTTAGCTTAGCATACAAATTGGAGACTAGCCTGCAAATGTATTTACCGTACATATATGAGACCACAATCTTCTCATCCGTCTCTCAAATTAGTCTATTCCTCAAAATGTTGAAATGTTCCTTTAACAAATTCAAAGCTTACAATGTCATAACGATAGAAGATCTATCCGTAATTTAAAGTAATTAACGCTCTAAACAGTTTGTTGATATCGCTGCCAATAGAGTTTTAGCTTTCGTGAAGCCAATTCTTCGAATTAGATGTTGTCTAACATTCCTTAATTTCTTGGGCCCCGAGCAGAAAACCATAACAGTCGCATGGTGCGTGTCCCCTCAGAGAGAACCTGGGCTGTTGAATCAACCCGTGTGAAACAGTTCTGAGGGCTTGTCATAGTTTTAACACTCGAGATCATGAGGGCAGATTGGTTTGAATGGGATCATTGATCCCGTACCCACAGCTGAAGTGCCACTTTGGTGCTGTTGTTGTTGTTGTTTTTATTACTGTGGAAAATGAATTTCCCCAGACTGTATTCTGTGGGTAAAAAGGTTGTTTAATGGATGACAGTGTTATGAGAACATTTTTGTGAACACAGGACCTTTTTTTTTTTTTTATTAAATTAAGATAAAAATCAAGCATGCTTGTCATCTGGCAGATCAAGAAAATAAAAAATCTTCAATATAACAGCTATGTAATTTGTGGTCCGGTCCTACTTTTGGCAGAGGTCACTATCGTGGCACATATAACATAATAACTGAACTGTCAGACCAGAGAGCCTATTGATCCTCTTCTAAATGTCAAAGCTCTGAAGAAAGGAAGCTTTTTCCCTGATTATCTGTGTTTTTGTGAGTGGTTCCTCTGATCCACATTACACTTTGGCACCGATGATGCGTGCCTTACCATAATGACCTCATCTATAATATCTATCTTCATAAAATGCTCACAGCGGGATGCATCTCAATGTAGAGTGCTCTCATAAATGTGTGTGTGAGCCAATCTAGCGATATCTTTGTGTGCTTTTTAATTCCTTGGGATCTAACTTTGAAATGTTCCAGGGTTTCCAGATAACAGTATGCTGCTTTGTCTTGCGTACTGTACTTTTTTACCACTAATTCCTTCCTTGTTCACAGGAACTGGAGCGAGTGACTGCATTACAAACCAACCTGCAGCTGGCAGCGGTCATTTGCACTAATGCAAGGAGGTAATGCTGTTCCACTACATGCTATTCACTAAATGAAATGTCTGCTGAAATAGCCCATTCAAACCGCATCTGCATATTAAGTGCTTTTCCTCACAACCGGGATAACGCTCCTTCCTCCGTCTGTTAAAATGGTCCAAATCGTGTTTCCTTCAAATAAAGTAGGAATCAAAAGCATCCTACTCTACATGGCACTGTGTGCACTACAATATGTTATTTATTTGGTGTTTAGGCTTGTTGTTACATTGTTGTGGGTGACAAGTCAAGTGATTAGTAATAGTATACTGCATACTGTTATTTTTGTAAATTTGTATTCATCATTATTAATTCAGAATGCTCAGTTGCACATTTTGCTGAGCCTGAAATATATAAACCTTAATACTAGCCATTCATACTAAAGATTTGTCCAAATATGTAATTTCTTTGGGTAAAATAGGCCTCTGGTGGAACCACCTCTTCAATAAGTTCAAATATGACTGCTGTAAGAACACAAAGACCATATGTGTTTGAGTGTGTACATTATAGTTCCATCGTGTATCATTAAAGACTTTTAAATGCTTGCTAAGCACAGTAGTACTTATGTGTGTTGATGCTATGTTCTCCCTGTGCTGTGACTTCTCCTGTAAAGGCAACTGAGCATGGCTAAGGAGGGATTCACAGAAGCCAGCTTGGGTCTATTGTCCAATCAGAGGAGGCGACAGCTGCTGACAGGCCTGCTTAAGTCTCTGAGGACCATCAAGACACTGGTGAAGTTTACACACATAGTTGACTACAACATATTTAGTTTAAAACTAGCCATGTGTAAAGGGAGGTAACTAACCCACCTTTCTGTACCTACATTTCATAGTTATTTTTGTTTGCTTTGATCATTTGCTCTAACTGTAATCATTAAGATATTTTACCTTTCAAAGCAGAAAAGTGTGTAACTTGTGTTGAACTAGTTATTTCTTAATATTTTGGCCAGGTAGTTATTTTATGCTGTATTCATGTTTTCTTTTTGCCATTCTTCTCTTCACAGCAAAGAACAGATGTAAGACTCAGCGAGATGCTTGAGGTATTGTAATAATTTCTCCACACACACACACACACACACACACACGCACACACGCACACACGCACACATCCACACATGCAGAGATATGTTTATAATTGACTTGAAAGGTCAAACATCAGTAGGGATTCTGCATTGAAAGCCAAACCCACACAAACACGAGACGCTCCCACAAATGCATATCTATTGTGAAGGTCAGCTGTAGCACATGGGAGGGATTTGACTACTACTGGCTCTTATCATAGGTTATCCACGGTGTATCTGCTGTAACAACCATTTTTAAGAAGATCAATCTAAACTGATTCAAAAGTCACGCGCATCACTATCGTAATCCAGAATGATCCAGAGTTTACTCCTGTTTTTCCATACATTTAATTACCTCAATTCTCTGTTCCTGCAGGAGGAAGACTATCCAGGTGCAATCCAGCTCTGTCTGGAATGTCAAAAGGCTGCCAGCACCTTCAAACACTACAGCTGCATCAGGTACAGTATGAGCACATTGATAGAGTGAGATTTAGTTGTATCCAAATGACAGCAGGCGTGGACTTCATTCTTTATGGTTGGATGGAAAGGTTTTTATTTGAATCATTTGTTTTGATAGTGCCCAAACACAGCATAATAAATCCTCTTCTCTGTCTCCTCCTATGTAAGATAAGACTTCAAAGTAAAGGGTCTCGTCCAGATTCTGTGCGTATGTGCACCTATGCAAACGTGGCCACATTGGATACCGGAGGGCCGATTATCTGTGCCCCTTTGATTTCCTGTGTAACTGTGCTCAATGTGTGGCAGTAGGTGGGTGCTGCAGTGGTGCTTTTGTGTGTATTGATCAAGGTTTGATCAAGGATGCACATCACTGCTGGCTTTCCTCCCTCTTACTACGACACCATGTACAGAATCCGACAGAATATTTTGAGAAGAGAAGGTGTGTGGGAATGAACGTCTTCAGCTGCTCCCAACACATGCCAGCAAAACACAAATACACGTTTTTTTTTGAGTGTCTTTGTATTCACACGCGGTCTGGATGTGTAATCGAACGTGTTTGTTGCAGATGAATAGAAATTGTATTGCCCTCTTCACCTTTGCAGTATTAGCATATTCCTTTGCAATATGCTAATACTGCTTCCTGGATGTAGCAGTTTTTTTTAACATTGGTGCATTGATCACACATCAGTCCGGCTTTTGCATTAGCATGCACATTGTTACTTAAACTCTCTGTCCAAAATTGCTAGAGCCCCTGACTGCAGCGTTGTCCTTCCCTAAGGAGCTGGTGTCTGATCTGCTGCACTGTAATTTAACCTTGTAGCTTGTGCTCCTCCATGCGCCGCTGAATGCTTTGTTACATACCTGCCCTTCTTTTGTCCCCGTCCCCGACCCTTTAAAAAGTCAATTCGGTTTTTCCACAAGAAGGCATTTTCACAGCCTCATGCTCCGTCTCAGTCTATTTCATCAGGCGGTCCACATGGGCAGCTTAATGTCCCAAATGAATTTAGATAAATAAAGATGCATGCATGCAAATTGAGTTTATATATATATATATATATATATATATATATATATATATATGTGTGTGTATGTATGTATACAAACTGAACGTTTACTAAACTAATGTTGCTCATGAAAAATCTCACTTCTGGGCCACAAAATCAGGATTTCAAGAATGTAGTACAGAATTGCAAAGCTCTTCACTTTGTGAGTATTTTGTTGTTACAACAACAAAAACATCACTAGAGATCAAATGTTATGCTGCCTTAGAACCTGCTAGTTTTTTTTTTTTAACCAGATATCATACGAACTGTCTAAGGGTCATTCTAAGTGAAGCTCCTCCAGATTTCCACTTCAGCTAATTGCCGTCTTAGCATTGAGGCGGGTGGTTTTGTTCAGGTGTTCTAAATGTATTCGAAGGACGGGCGGTTCAGCCGCAGCTTCAAGTGGTGCAAAGTGTAGGAAGAGGGGCAGAGGGCCGCTACGTTTAATCTGTGCAGGCTGCCCAACATGTCAGTGCGAGCACAGATTTATTTGTGGTTGATGTGCATTTTCTTTTGGAGGCGGCATGATTGTGCGTCAGTGCAGAATTTGTACGAGCAGGTAGTTGTGTGTCACTTTGATTTGTGTTTACTTGCAGCGCTTTATTAATCATGATAAAGGCCTCTCAGCACTCGCAATGACAGCCGGATTGTAAGACGTTTTCAAAGATGTTTTTCCCACTCCGACAGGTTTGGTTTCACGCATACAAATTCAGCTGGACCACAGTACTTAAGCCTTTTTATTTGTCAATTTTTTAATTTTCTTTTCACTTATCACTTTTTTTTTTTTTTTTACAGTTGTATGCTTGGAAGAAAGAAGATGAATAACATTTTTGTTTTTTTTATGATGCGCACCAGTTATGTCAGGGGAGCATAACTTAGTCTGACGTTATCTGCTTTCAAAATGTTTGGATTTAATTGGATGGTGACCTCGGAGCCCATAAGTCAGAACTGGAGAAAGGGCCAAAGCTATATATCTAAATATTACATCAAACCTTCCACTTAATGAAATCAATTGCTGCACATTCTTCTGGTCTGGCGTAATCAATTCTTCTAGTGCTCTTTCTAGAAATTCCTTCCTAAATTTTTTTCTGCTCAACCTGAACTCTTTTTACTTCCCCCTAACCCTCATCTGCTGTCTCATTTGCATAATTATGGTTGACGATGTCCCTTCCCGCTATGTTTCACTCTTTGAAGCTCTTCCCCTGCCACTCTGTTGCCTCTCCGCCTGCCTTGTAGCAGCGGCTAACATGACTGCAGCAAAGCATCCTCACAAAATATGAGCGTCATGCAGATCCTTTTCAAGCACAGGAGTCCACATTTTGCTGAAATTTGGCATGTCAGCAGTCACTGTGTAGGGGCTTGCCTCACGGCCCAGTGGACACCTATTGCCAGCGATAATAGAAAGCGGGGTTTTAAAAACCACTCGTTTTATTTCCGCATAACTATTTCAGTCCTTATGGTCCCTGCAGGGAGCAGATTGTTAATTAGTCTTCGCTCCTCATCTGTTATTTATGCATTCTTTGTGATCATGGAAGGATGCCAGTATGTGGGGAGGAGCTTCGTCTGCACACACATGTACACTCACTGGACAGTGTAATTTGGCAATATATTCACGGGATAGAAACAAACAGGACTGCTAATATTGTCCCCTGTGTTGTTGGCTTTGAGTTGACCTTTTGTGTTCTTCAAAAGCTCAGCGAGTTCTTAAAGACAAAATTGAGAACTCTGCTTATCTGTTATATGAGAATATTGATACCGCCCTATTGTCTGTAAAGTCAATATGAAGCTAGAGCCAGCAGGCAATTAACTTAGCTTAGCATAAAGACTTGAAACAGGGGAAAACAGCTACTCTAAGCTCACAATTTACACCCTATCTTGTCTGTTTTTATTCCCAACAAGTGCCAGGCCAAGTAGTGACTTCCTCACTGGCCTAGCCAAGAAATAGTGACAGAACTTAACTCCCCATAGAACCACAAATTGTTGCTTTTACATTTCTGTTTCTATGTAGATTAAACAAACAATATAACATATTCATTGTAATTAACAGCTAGTCTTCATATCACGGAGATCCCTGTTAGCAAAAGTCTAGAATGGGATTGGAAAACCAACCAAAGCGCTCAATGCCACACACGTGTATCATTGGATGTTTGGTGCAATATAAGGCAAAGCCATGCCATTTTGTCGCTGTTGTGATGTGAACCTATAGCATCAGGTGCGTTGGGATGGTTTCTTTTCTCTCATATGTTCTTCCAATACTGTTCAGTTTGTAGTTTAGCTTTTGTTACTCTACCGCACTGCAGCTTGGGAGTATAAAAGAAAGTTCTGTGAGGAACAGGGTATTTATCCTGTTGGCCTCTGCTCCTCTGCTGTATCTCCTTAGTGTGGCTGCCAGGCCTGAAAGCCTTTGTTTATCACTCTCCTGGGCCTCACATATGGACATTCAGACGCCTTTCGTTAGTAGCCAGGACCTGACATTGATCCGCTCAACCCTATGTTGTTGAGCCAACTTACTTACTTTGCGTGTTTTTTTTTCTATTGACTTCCCATTGTGGTGCTCTAGTGGAATAAGAATACTAGCTATCACTGATCTTGTAGCTGAGAATGTCTCATCTTATCATGCTCAACTCATTGGATTTAGTCTTGAATCTCTAGGAATATAGATTGTGAGTATCACTCTTTTTACACTGTTTGATGGGAAATTTTCAACCACCTTTGGTAGTTTAGTTCAGACGCTGATAGTGAGTAGCTTCTTATAAACTCTTAAACAAACTTCTTAGCTCATCTTGCCATTTCTCCACATTGTGCTTACTGGCCATATATTAGTTTCTCTTTACTTTGTTTAAACATGTGTTAACTGTTCAGTTGGTGTGTGTCCTGTCTATCATACCTCTACACAATGTCTCTCTCTCTCACACGCACAGGCAGATAAATAAAAAGGCTTACAGTGCATCACGTTTTAAAATGGCATATGCTCATTTTGTTACCTGCAAACGACCTGTGGGACTCACTCTGCAGTCTCCTGTGTTTCTCTGCCCCCTCCTTCTCACTCCCCTCACTCGACGCCCAATTGAAGCCAAGACGCCTAATTAGCAATTTGTTGAGGACACTCTCTCCCTTGGGCGACTGTGGTCTCACAAGGCACAGCGTAAATGCAGGCTGACCTGAAAAAGACCCCGAGCAGAGCAGAGACGGAGACAGGGAAATGGTGGAACAGAGCATGATTATGAATGGGCGCAGTGAACGGGGGAGTCATGAGGGAATTGAATTGATGTCCCAGGAACGAGGCAAAATAGTCGCGATTTCGGTTGCTACTTTGCAGCTTTTGAGTTGAAAGCATTTCCCAGGATGAGGCGAAATCTGAGTCAGTCCAAGGGTGTGTAGGCGTTTTGCAGTCGTGATTATCTGGTACACACATCTTCCCAAAGTATTGGTTGGAAATTCATCCTTCTCTTATACTTTTGCCCTGTTTGTATGAAGGAGGAGAATTATGAGAGGCTGGGCTGCAGCTTGTTAACAAAGTGGTTCTATTTTAGATGACTTTTAATTTGGGCTCCTATAAGAGTTAATCAATTCAAAGAAGATCACTTGATGGCTTTCTTCATTAATAAATGTTAGAATATGTAAATTGAGAATATTTTTAGTTGTTAACTGTTAAACTATCAAACTACAAACAAAGACATTTTTTGAATTTGCAAAGAGTCCAGTAACTTTGATATGTTTTTTTCCATTAATTTTGTCATTAGACTAAAACCATTAATATCTTAAGTATTAATTAATTGAAACATTTATATAAAGAAGTTACTAGTTATTTGACTTCATATTCTTCTTCAGAATAGAGTTGCTAACTCTCAATCTCCTTTTTTCTCCCCTCACAGCGAATTGAATTCCAAACTACAAGACACTCTGGAGCAAATAGAGGTATGTGCCGTCCTGCTTTATCTCTAATTACGTTATTTGAAAGCGATATCGGTGAAGAGACTTTTAGCAGTGAATAAGATTGGGCTCTAACCTTGTAATTTTCCACAAGCTCTCATCTGAAAGAAGCAATTTATACTTCATTTTGACATTTGGATAGTTTGCCTTTCTCATTCTGGGTCTGCCAAATATTGACACATTCAGAACGTCATTATTGTCTGTGTACGAATACAGTGAATTATATCAGTTTCATCTCTGGCTGTGTCGTGAAAAATGGTATGCAAAGCAATTTTCTCTGCGCTGCTGCTGCTGCTGTGCTTGAGTAGATTAATTACTTACGGTTTCGTCTGTACACAAGAAACACGCGTGCATGCACACACACACACACACACACACACACACACACACACACACACACACACACACACACACACACACACACACACACACAGCATCGCAGCAAGGTGCACATTTGTTTTCCTGTCAGCATGAGTTTGTGAATAAGCAATGCGAACTCCTCTAAAATCACAAAGGTAAACGCACACAAACACACATCAAGAGTAGGATTTTAGTATTCAACACCTTCATCTTAAGAATGCTAAGAGCCAGAAACAGTATATACACTCTATAAATACATACATATACACCATATACTGTGTGTATGCTTTACAGAATAGAGTTGTCAATGGTAGGTGGTCAGCCTAGTGTGTAATCTCTGTATTCATATGCAGTACCTGTGTCCGTTTGTCGTCCGAGTAGTATTGACCAATTATTTCCGAGCATTCTTTGGTTGAATGCAGGTAAACAGTCAGTGTGAAGAGCAAAAGAGGCGAAACACATTGGCAAAAATGCAATATCAGCACAGGCACATACCAATTGTACGTAGCACGCTAACCGTCTCCTGCTGTCCAGGCCCTCTATAGAAGAGCAACCGCCCAGTCAACCGAGAGAAGCCACTTTTTCATTAAATAGAAAAAGGGACTCCTCTCTATGCATGATCAGGCACAGTAGAAATGCAGAAAATGTATTATCCGCTATCATCACATCAAGTTGACAGTCATAATGACCACAAACTACAGGATCAATGTACTTACTAGAAAATCATTTGGTAGCTCGTTTTCCTTCTTTATATGCTGAAATTATTGTAGAAAACTGCAATGGCAGGAACCAAAACCATTTTCAAACTCTACATTTAATCATCAAATGACCCATCGTAGAGCATCATTGAAATTCCATGTTCAAGTACAGCTCGTGAAGCGTGAGAAAATGCGTTTGTGACGCAATGCGTTAGATCACTTATAGCATTTGTCAGCTCTATCTTTGAGGTTTGCTACTGGGTCAGGGTTGTTACACATCCCTGTACATCCAAACTTCCTGCTAACCTTGACTTACTTTCTCACCTCACTTATTAACTCCTTGTCAAAGACACACACACACACACACACACACACACACACACACACACACACACACACACACACACACACACACACTGGCATGTATACACCCACATCCACACCCAATTACCCTTGGCCTTGTGTGGTAGCTATACATCTATCTAAATCCCTGGTCTCATCGTTGATAATCCCTCTCTTTTATTTTTTCTTTGTCATCTCTCTATTTCTGGCTCCAGGAGCAGCTTGACGTCGCCCTGTCGAAGACTTGTAAGCACTTTGATGTTTCGCACTACACCAAGGTCCAACTGGCCTACACGCTGCTGGGCAAGACACAGGTCAGTGGTTTGACTCGTCTACAGGGGGGTGGGGCTAAATGTGACTGGATGTGATGATATATAGATATTCATATAGACAATGTTGTTTCCTTACTTTCTCGACCTTTTTCCACCATTTAGATTAGAACAGTATAAGACAGGCTGCTTAAACTATTAAAGAAAACATGAGAATGTAATTTGGGTTATTTAAGTTTCTCTTTGTTATTGTTCTTTCTTGACTCAGTGAGTTCAGGGTTTTGTCGTTGGAGTAGAGAATATTTTAGGCCACGGGGCATGCATGCCATCCTTTTGTCATTACGTTATTCTCCGCTTGCTGTCAATCAGCTCACACCCACAGAAATCACCCACAAAAAAATAGCCCTTGGATAATATAAAATAAGCTCTCGAAACATAAAAACCAGCTGAGATGATGTAGTCACAACAACATGTTTGTATGTGACTTCTTTTGCAGCTCATTTTAAGCTGTAAAACATTTATGTTAAGAACAACAACAACCAAGATACTGTAGTTTCTGTTAAAAATGCCTAGGAAGAAATATTCAGGACTATAAGCTTAAATGACACAGACTTTGTCTTTTATCACTCGTGTTTTTCTTTTCTTACTCCTTAAATCCCATTCTTGCTAAAAAGCATTGATCTCTAATTCTAAGGCCTCTCTGTTTAATAACCCACACACCCCATCAACATCTCACTTGGCCCTGATCTCTTTCTTCTGCTTATAATTACATTTCTTCTTCTCTTCCTCATAGCCCTGACCTTATGCTTTCTTCTTAGGTGAAAAACTTTTAACTCCCTACTCCTGTGTTTCAGTCAAGGCTTGAGTTGTAATCAAGAATTATAAACGTTGTGCTTCCATAATCTTTGTCATCCTTGAAATAATTTTTACTTTTCTACTCCAACTTGCTGAAATGAGTCGCCATCCAATTATGAACTGCATAGGCAGCATAATGTCCCAAACCGCCCAAAGTACAATTTAAACCGTCCAGAAGTAAATGCTGGTCATCTCAATTATAAAATGACTGTTTTTCTACAATACAAATATTTCCATAATTAAAATGCATAAATAACTCAATAGAAAATAATAAATAATAAATTAGCTCACATTTTATACAATAATTTGTAACGTTTCCATATTCGTTGATATATTTATACCACATGCATTCAATTGATAAATTTAACAGTTTTTTTTATTGTAATATCTGTAAACTTTGTGTTACCGACTTTATTATTTTAATAATAACTTTAACCAGTACTCTCTCGTAATTCAACTTCGTCAGAGATTAATGTTATGGTTTAATAGCTGCTGCGATTTTTCAGGTTAGGTTCTGACCCTAACCCCATCTGTTGTTTTTTTTTATGATCCCTGATCTTTTCTTCCAACCCCGGGATTAAGGGAAGCCCTTAAATTCAGGCTCTGCTGCGATGTCTGAAAATAACACTTTCCTGCCACGTTTATAAGGACTTTTCTTTTCAAGAATTCTTCCCCAGTTTTCATCCAGCTACTGCACAGGCACATTTTCACTGAGCCTACAGGTGAAAGTAACGAAAGCCTGTGAGTCAAATGAAGTTATATCACCTTATCCAACATACACTCTGCAGCATTTATGCTTCAAGGGTTTTTTACAAGTTCCAGTAAAAAAAATACAAGGATCCTTGTTGAAGCCTCATTGTCATCCTGGCAAACAAACATATTCTTTCTTTGTTTTGCGAAACTTGAGCCCATGTTGATGTTAATAAATATGATGACCCATCCTTGAGGTGGAGATGAGACATCGCTGCTTGTTGTGAATCAATTGTGTTTTTCTTATTACTGTGATAATGAGCATTTTCAGACTCCAAAGCTTAGGGAGGAGTTGTTCTTGGCTGCCTCTCGCCATTGCTCCTAAAGGCTTGTTGTTGTTTTCCTTTTTTTCTTCTTTTGCTCGTTTGTCTCGTTCTCTCTTCATCTGTGCCACATTGAGCTACAGCTATGATCTTTGCCTCAATCTGAGCTCTTACTGCAGCCTTGTTTTGATGCAACACACACACACACACACACACACACACACACACACACACACACACACACACACACACACACACACACACACACACACACACACACACACACACACACACACATATACACACACACACACACGCACAGATTTACACTTTTAATCTGAAATGTTTTAGTTGGATAAATTAATTTTCTTTGCATTGGTCTCTCTGGCTTTAACTCTCATTACCTAATAGTCACAGCCTAATGAAGCTGACACACAGTTTGCTTTCCCTGCATTAGCCTGAGTGAAACATCTGCTTGTCTACTATAAGTAGCTGCAGATGAATGAGTTTGCTTTTGCAGTTGATCGATAATTGTGTCTAAAGATGATGATTATTACAATACGAGTTGCTAGCTGACTTCTTTTTTCTTGTCTACAGTCCATGCGTTGTACAGCCAGCAGTTTTTAATGGTGTTTTTTAGCCAGATGAAGTGAAACTTCCCTCAGAAAGGAGCGAAGGAATGTTTGGATGACTTATGTGGCAGCAGGCAGTCAGAATGGATGGGGGGCACCACTCTGCGGTCGTGAGCTTGCAGTAAGACAATCTAATTGCACTGCAGAACTGTGACTCTGGTGTCCTCAATTCACTCGGGTCCCGCAGCGAGGCCGTGAGTGGGAGCTGCGAAACGGCAAATGCAACTTGTGAGAATACGTGACAGTGACAATACAATTGCAAAGTCACAGAGCTCAGTGCAGTGGAGCAAGATTGTACTTAGAGGTGTAATTGGTCAAATCATGGTGAAGAACACTTTTTTTTGGTGTTTACTTGCTAAATTAAATCCCTAAATTAATGATAAATGAAGTATTGAAGAAATCATACTGCGTAATGCCCTCATCTATATTCTATTATTATTTAATTTTATTAACATGGGTGGCCTGGAGAGAAAAGAGTCTGCAGTTTGGGGTGTTTTAGGTCATTGTCAGCTAAAAGAAGAGTGAATATTGGACTTTTTAAACATTCATCAGGTGGCCAGAAACGCCAAATAAATGCAAATGTTGCTCTTGCTTGATTTGTAAATAAGCCACAGCTTGCTAACATATTTGCCATATCAACTCCATGAGGTGATAATGTGTCAGTGTTGTGATTACAGCTTGCTGTGCCGCCCCCAAAAATAACACATAGATCCGCACACTAAATAGCTCCCGTTAAAGGATTTACTTGCAGCAGTGTTTCGAGCACTTATCTGTTTTAATCCTGTTAGATATTTCTTTAATCCAGCACCCATCCTGACGGACACTGGGTGTTTGGATGTGCGTGGTTTTCTTATCGCTCATATTGGACATTTTCCTTCCTCAGGGTGCTGCAAGTGAAAAGAGCCGGAGGCAGTTGGTTGTGCTACCAAACATGGCAGTAATATACCTTTGCCGTTGTGTTTTTCTATTTGTTCTTGGCCGTTACGGCTTCATTAATAACAGCAAACTGAGCTGGTTTCAGAAATGTGAATCATGGAAACTGGAGGCAACATTGACCATTTTCACTTGGACGTCAACATTGCAGCTCAGCACAGTTTCCCTCAATGCCGTATTGTGTAGCTGACAAAATACGTCTGCATATGATTCCAAATGTCGAGTATACAGCGTGAGTCTCCAAGAAGTTTGATTTGCAATGTCCCTGCTGTTTGCCTTTCCACAGATCCACACTGGTAGATGACAGTGACATGTTGAGCATAGTGGTTTTCATTACAGTGTATTGTCTCTCTCTCTGCAGACTGCTATGGACCAGCTCCACATGCACTTCACCCAGGCCATCCACAACACGGTGTTCCAAGTGGTGCTGGGATATGTGGAGCTGTGTGCCGGCAACGCCGATACCAAGTTCCAGAAGATGCAGTACAAGGACCTGTGCACGGTAAGGAGGCGTGTGTGTGTGTGTGTGTGTGTGTGTGTGTGTGTGTGTGTGTGTGTGTGTGTGTGTGTGTGTGTGTGTGTGTGTGTGTGTGTGTGTGTGTGTGTGTGTGTGTGTGTGTGTGTGGCCAATTTATTCCAGCCATTCTGTCTGCAAACTATAGCATTTTAGCCTGAAAAGTTTCTGTTCAGTTCCCTTTGTTTGAAGACAGTGAAACCACTTTTTTTACTCAGTTAAGTGAAAACTTACTATAGAACAGAAAACAACACCTGCAGAGTGCTGTGATGAAAGTACATATGAAACACTCCCACACTGTGCTACTCATAGTATGCCTCAGGTTTCCTTGTAGCCAAGCGAAGAATGCCTTATTTCATGACAAGGGACTCTACAGATTCTCCATATAGTGAAATGAAGGCGTAGAGGAGAAAGTGATTCATGGAAAGGAAAGAAACTATTATATCGCAGCCCCTCACTGTGAGACAGTTCATCTCGCTCAGCGCACAGAACCAATGCACTGCAGCAGCAGCAGCAGCAGCAGCAGCACTTCCTGACAGAGCTCTCCATACCGGTCCATACCGGTCTCAGTTCCCTCTCTGTCTTTTTCTTTCCCGCCACATCAAAATAAATAACATTTGCATGGCCAGTAAGCCAGAACTTCAGTCAATTCATCATTAGCTCTGCTGAGAGTGAGTTGTTTTTTTTTTCTCCCAGGGAGTTGTGTTACACTCTGACCTACAGTACCGTGTGGAGATGTATATAGATGTGTAGGTAAAGGTTATTTCTGCCTCATCGGAGGGTACAATTTGTTTCTTAACAGTCTCTCCCGATGTGTCAGTTGTGATCGATCCCCCTCCTCCCTGACTCTAGCTCCATGTGTGGCCTTGCTGTTTGACTGCACAGCTTTTACTCTGGGCATTGCCAGCTGTGCTCTTATCTACAACGCCCTGCCCTTTACCTCTTACCTTTGTGCTACCTCTCCACTTCTCACCACTTCCTCTTTCCATTTATGCATTACCCCCAGTTGGTAAGTGGCATGGAAGAAGCAATGTTCAATTCATAATATATATTTTTTAAATCTAGTTTAAGGCTTCTTTTGGTTGGATCCGCTTAAGATCCAGAGGAGGTCAATGGTGTCCTGCATTCAAGCTGGCTGGTGGGATGTTTTCGGTGTCGGAGCCGAATGGAGGATTATCAGTTTCTCTGTCACTTCAAACTGGGTTTCAGCACATTGTTGTGTCACCATGAATGTCAAAAATAGAGTGCGAATGTTCAGTGGGATTTATGGGAAAATATGTTTTTCTTTCTTGACGACCAGGACCAAGTTGTTCACTGGTAGCGTGCTGTGCGTGGGATTCCCAAACAGAAGACTGTGGATGTAATGAAGTGCTGCCGATTCATATTAAGTAGTTCTCAGGAAGAGTTCTCCCTTGTTGTTGTGGGGCGAAAGCTTTCTCGCAAACTCCACTCTTTCCTTTACCAGAGGGGCTTTGAATGCATCAAAGCAGTGACACTGATTTACTGTACGAAAGGATTCTTACCTGTTATACTGGTACCAACAATACAATTTGCTTATGAATGCTTATAGCCATAACTTTAAGTGCATATTTATATTGTACTGGTATTGTAAATAAGGTGGAAAATTACTTGTCCTAAGAGAATAGTCACCATGACCGCTCTTAATATCTAAGTTTTTATTAAAAACACTTTTAATGTAACATCATCAGGGAGTAATCTACGTCGGACAAAACTTGATATTTAGTTAAGGTGAAAAATATGTATATACTGTAAAGCTTTATCTATAAATCACGCTTGTTTTTAATCCGTTATCTTAAACTAATTTCTATAGATAAGATAAAACACAATTTCAGAGAAATAAGGGTATTTTTTCACAAAATAAGATAATCTGCCTCACATGATCTAAATTATTTTTAAGTATGAAAATGAATGGACTTCTTTCATACTTGAATGATGTTTTATATTCAGTTTAACTCTTTCAAAAGTCAAATGCAGAACCTTCAACTCTCATTCGGCTTACTGCATGTCTGCATCATATATCCTCTCAAATATTGTGTGCATGCGACTGTTCAGACGTTATGGACACATGCTGGTGTTTACTTGTGTCAGATAACTGTGTTGCCTGGATGATCCCACTCATGCCCCACATATTCACACACGCATTCATTATACTGTACAAACACTCTTACCGACTTAAGATTGATGGGACGTGCCGTTGCACCCCGGGCTGTGTGATTGTGATTGATGGGGAACACATCCACACACACACACACACACACACACACACACACACACACACACTCAAGTGAAGAGGCATGTAAACACCCACAAACAGTTGATCTGTGTTGCTGGCTGCATTTGAAGCCCATCTGCTGTAGTATTGCGCTGATTGGTGATCAGATCGTTTAGTGATGATATAAGGGATGATCGTCAATGGATATTAAGGCAATTGTAACTAATTTACTATCAGAACTAAGATGTTAATGAAAAATAATCTCTAGAATCTGCACCCTATTGTGCATTTAGAGACGTTTCTGGTGAAGCCGCATGTCCGCCCGCTGAGCCCTGTTAATCAGCAGTGACGACTGAATTTAAATCTTTAATTACGGTCCAGTTGGCCGTCTCTCTTAAAGGTTTGAATATGTTAAAGCTCCATCAGACGCTGAGATGATTATTATATCGGCATCTGGGTAAAATCCAGACACAAACACCAAGACTAAGTCACGGCCAAGACCCTATGGTTTTCTAGAGATGCTAAAAATCTGAAAATGGGTTTGAAAACTTGTCCTTTTGAGATTTCTGAGTATTGGAAAAGTCCTTCAGTGTTCTTCTCTGAGGTTGTTTGAGACTTTATGAAAGTTTCCAAAGACTCTCTCACTAGTAAAATTCTCTTTCAAATCGGCAGAGAATGTGGTTGGGGGGGAAATAAACTAAGCTTTCCACCCTTTAAACAAATGGCAATGGTTTGCTGTTGAGCAAGGCATTGGACCGTCACCTGCACCCTGCAGTGGAGCTGCACATAGAGAACGTGTGAATGTTGTGGACTCGTATCAATATGAAACTGGCTGTTTGTGGATTCGGCTACTGTTCCCCTGATAAATAAAGGTTAAGAAAAATGTTAGAGCCACATTAGACCTCCTGAACTTGCCTCTTAGTTATGCAACTTAAAATTCAAGGGAAACGGGAACACTCGGAAAGGTCGGTTGTGATTGTAAAAGGGTCTTATTAATTTTACATCCACATCTCATCATTATTGGCCAGCCTCATTCCTTATCATTCCCCTCGTCTGTCTGTCATATTATAGACTGTAATAGACATCGCAGCCTCTAAAAGCTGCTTGTGTGACTTTAGCCTTTTATTATTGTTTTCAGAATATCCATAATATCACCCCAATAATATCAAGCAACTGCTCAGTAACCCACAGTGATCCCTCCCACTCTCCACGGTGCAGTGTCCCATTATTTTGATATTGGCTGACCCTTCAGTGCAGTCATGGATCTGAAGTGTGGACCATTTTGCGAGGCTGTGGAGTGGATGCTACCACTTTTGCCTTTTTCATGTTAAGCAGTGCTATTATCCTATGTTAATCATGGCTGCTGATAGCATCATTACACAGTGACACTAATCCATTGTGCATCATATCACGCCAGCTCTCATGGATGGAAACTGGTCTTGTTGGTGGTTAATAGTTTGTCATAGTAGCTATAGACGTCTCAAGACTCCAGCTATTTATCATGAAGATTATTTTTGACTCTTTCCCAGAGGAGGAATGAATTGTTTGATTTTTGATTCTCAGGCCTAGATGCCCCATTCGTTAGATTTCGTTCTTTTTAGTTGCCTGAATCGTTCTTGTGTGTTTTTTGGGAGGATCTGGGGGTTTGAATAGCAACACAAATGTCTCTCTCTGAATCCCATGGAGACTCAGTCAATGACAAAATTGACAAAGTTGACGTGCAGTGAACCTTGATGTTGCAGCATGGCAAGATTGTTGTGATTAAGCACTTAAAAGCACAACATGAAACGGGGGAGCAGACGATCATAAATACGTCCCTTTCCAAAATCTCCATCTCTATGTTGAAGCGCTTGACAACTTCATGAAATGTAATGAAGATAAAAAGGAGCATCGCCTGAAACTGTTAATTGAATTATCAAAAACATCATTAGCGATAGCATCAGTAAATAACAACTCGAGCAAAAGCAGCAGACTCTTTTTGTTTTTTTAAGGGTGAGCCACAGAGTTTAATATTTACATTATACATAAGAAATAGGTTTGTCATCTTTTATGTAGATGCTGATTTTATGTCACATTGAATTATTGAGGACTTTACTAACTTATAGATGACTGATTTTATGCCATCCAGAATGCTGCAAAAAATCTGAAACTTGTCCTTAACGACGACAATGATTTTCGTGTCCAGTAGAATAAATCAGTAATGATATGATTTGTGTTTACAAAGTCATTTCAAGGGAATTTTCTGAGTAGATATGAGGAATCGCCTCACACTGCACGTAACTGCCAAAATATGTTGTGCACCAAATTGTGTTTAAGAGCGTGTTTGTGTGAAAAAAGCAGGTCTACAGATTGCTGACTATGTTTTTGATCAGGTTAATCTGTTTATTCATTCTTGGGTGTGTGATTGTCTTCTCCCAAAGAAAGTGAATCCGCTAAATCAGGGTTACCTGCCCTCGCTTGCACATCTCTTTTTTATAAAATGTGTGGTATTTCTTTCATGCGCACTCCTACACACACACACACACACACACACACACACACACACACACACACACACACACACACAATGGAGTAAAAAGCACTCAGCGCTTCGTTGAGAACCTCCCTGACACCACTCGGCATATGTCATGTGCATAATGATGGGTTACTGTCTTCAGAAAACCAAATGGCTGAAAATAGATCCTGCCTCCTCCGAACTCTCATCACTGCTCTTGATTAGAAAGCTGTGTCCAGCAAGGTTGATGAGAAAAGTTTTCTTGTTCTATTATTTTTTTATTTAGCGGCCGCTAAAGTGTCAGCTAATGGGGATCCAGTTAATAAACTAAAATTTACACACACTCACACACACACACACACACACACACACACACACACACACACTGAACAATACAGCAGTGCTGTGCAGGTGTACTTCTTTTCATCAAACTCACTGAAGATCCTCACACACACACACACACACACACATACATACATACTCACATCTCTTGCCCCCCCTCATCAGCTCCCCTCACCTCAGTTGCCCGGCAACATGCTGCTGTGATGTGGTTGACTGGTGGAGAACATGAGATGTCAAATGTAAGCCTTGTTTTGTCCAAACTGGTGCATTAGCTTACCTATTGGTGGTGCTGTAGGCGGTTTGTAACTGGAGCTATATTTTTCTGTATTTGTTTATTTCAGCTCTCTTAATGCTGATCAACTATTTTCCTTGACTGTACAAGGAAATAACAACTCTAGTATAGTACCCTTAGTAGAAACTATACATTAGTAATACATGTATTAGTATTATATAATGGCTGTGTTTGTTGGTGCTAGTATTTTAGGTAATGTTTGATAGTGGACACACAGAAATAGTATCACCAGAATACTGTTATATTCTAGTACTATTGATATTGCAGAAAATCTAATTTGTTGAGGTGTTATTATACGGAAGTCCAGTGTTGTGATTGATATTGTATCTTCAGGAATCATTTTTCACCACCACAATTCTGTCTTACTATGTCAGACCTGTCAGCCATATTGACAGTTGCACCTGCATGCACCCTGTACTCAACAGGAACTAGAACTAGACAGCAGTAGATTTACACGACATAATGTGCAGTGACTTAATTTGAAAGAAAATCCAGATGGTTATTTATCGTGATCATATAATCTGGTATTTTTCTTTACAGACTTATTTTAAAGCTTTTATTTTTATTTTTTTGAACACACCTGACTGGACATCCTGCTGTTGCAACGGGTGCCATAGGCTGCTTTCCTAAAAAAAAAAAAACAGTTTGCTGTGGTCACGCAGGTGATGAGGTTCTGTTTTGGTGTTGAAATGTTAATTTGGAGATGAGTTGCCACAAATACATTCTCAGTAAGAAAAGAGTGATTAATGTTCACTGTAGCAAACGTATTAAAACCTCTCAAGTTTGAGTGCAGTTAAAACAAATTCAAATGAGGATTTATTACACTGGTAAGTGCATAAATGATAGTCATCATGGGAGGGTTTGCAGGGTGTTTTGTTTTAATATACTATTCAGAGTAGATAGCTAAAAGTCTGATGTTAATGAAAGCATCACTTCACTTCTAAAATTCCGTGCTTTAATGCGTTATAGTATATTACAAACTTTATTTTAATAATGTTGACTATTTCATTTTTCACACTTTTAATTTGTAGAGCTGCAAGTGTTTGCCCACCTGTTAAACTTCAGTGTTCGGTGTAGTGTTGTTATGGTCTATATATTCATAGCATTTCAACAGCATCTCTAACGGCAGTGCTTGACAGCAGCGGAGGCTGTTGTGCAATGTGCAATTTAGCTGCCTTGGGCAACAGCTCTGTCATTAACATCTTTTGGGATGGCGGTCATTACTTGACTTATTGCTGATTCCTTGCAGTGGTGAAAGCAACTCAGATGTCTCACTGAACCTGGCAAGTGGTGTTTGTCACTCAGAGACAAAAGCCAGAAGAAGGAGTGGGACTTTACTCTTGTTAGTGTGTGCACAGTTGGGGTCTTTATTATTTTGTGTTGTTTATATTGACAATGCTTTTGTGAAAGGAAGCAGAGGTCTGCAACCAGTTAAAACAAAGTAAAGTGCAGCTGCTGTCGACAGCGCTGTTTGATCTGACAGTGACTAATTTGTTTCTGGACGTGTTGACAGAACTCTATTGGCGAGTTGTTCAGTAGAGCCCTGAACTGTGTCAGTGGCTACTATTGGGCCAGCTGCACTTTTAACACACACACACACACACACACACACACACACACACACACACACACACACACACACACACACACACACACACACACACATCTTTCCAGGCAGTCTGGCCCCCCGAGAGCTCAGAATCTGACGTGGATGACCAATTTCTAAGCATGTAAGAGATGATTTGATAGAGAAGTTAAAGCCACAGACGGCACGTCATTTCAATTAAACTTCCACAGAGAGGAACATATTTGTGTGGATGGTGAGATCCCTGTCTGTCACACTAGTTAGATTATCACTGGATATGTCGTGGAAAGAGACCTCTAGAAAAGAGTGGAGACCCTGTTTCTATCATACATGTTGGCTGTTTTGTTTTGGATTTTTTTTCAATTGAGTTGCGGTCATTGCATTATCTATAATATATTGTTTTCATTTGTAACTCAATACCTAACACTCCAATGTACTGCTCAACACGGTGTCTTATAGTGTGCAGAAATAATGAAGTTGCCATCTAATGAAAGCAAAGACTCACTTCAAGCTTTGGGAATATGGACATTATATCATAGCTGATGTATTGCTTTTATATATATATACTGTGTGTATATATATATATATATATATATATATCCATTTTATGTGTCACTAGGATCGCTTTCAACTTATGTAAGAGCTAATTAATGTAAGGACTGATTATAATAATTACATTTGGTTATACAATGACAACTTGAGTTCAAAATGAACCTCTACTGATGATTCTCAAATGGCTCTCACAGAGAGTACTATAGAGCTATACCACACAGAAATATATATATATATATATATAAATATATATATATATATATATATTTTTTTTTTTTAATATATATATATATATAAATATATATATATATATATATATATATTTATATATATATATATATATTTATATATATATATATATATATATATATATATTTATATATATATATATATAAATATATATATATATATTTATATATATATATAAATATATATATATATATATATATATATTTATATATATATATATATAAATATATATATATATATATATATATATATATATATTTATATATATATATATATATATATAAATATATATATATATATATATATATATATATATATATATTTTTATATATATATATATATATTTCTGTGTGGTATAGCTCTATAGTACTCTCTGTGAGAGCCATTTGAGAATCATCAGTAGAGGTTCATTTTGAACTCAAGTTGTCATTGTATAACCAAATGTAATTATTATAATCAGTCCTTACATTAATTAGCTCTTACATAAGTTGAAAGCGATCCTAGTGACACATAAAATGGATATTTTCCAACACTATTGTCCTTGAATGATGAGTATACAAAGGTTTTAATTAGATATAAGAGGACAGTTGATCGGCTTATTTTTTTGGTTTGAGTCTCTTTCTGAATCTTGCAATTAACGTTAAAGTTTTTCAGAGCTGTGTGTTTCATAACATTTATTCTTTTCATCTAGGTTAAAACAATACACCTATGACACAAAAATAGAGTAATGCAGCAGATGACACTAAATTCATATTCTGTGTAAAAGAGCACCAGTGACTTTGTTATCACTTCTCTGTTGGCAGCATATCACCATGGACAGCTACATTCCCTGCCTGACAGATCTGTGCAAGGCATTGTGGGAGGTGATGCTCAGCTACCACCGCACCATGCAGTGGCACGAGGAGCATGACAAACACGAAACCGCGCCCACTACAGGTAAGAGACTGTACCCGTTTATCCCTATGACCTTTTGTAATCTTTCAGAATCACTTTATATTCTGCAACTCTACTCTATTTGTTCTGACCTTCCAAATACCACAAAGACGTCCTCAGTTCCTTGTAGAAGCACACAGATTAGGAAATACAAGATACAGTAACGACCTCTCACATACCATGACTTGCAAAAAACAGATATTTGGTGCCTCAAACTCTCTTTCCTTTTTCATGTCTCTTTGCCGGTGAATGCCGTGGCCAGAGGCCTTATAGTTTCGGGTTGTCTGTCCGTTCATCTCGTCTATCCTCATGAACGTGATATCTCAGCAAGACCTTGAGGGAATTTCTTCAAATTTGACGTGGGCCGCAACAAAGGAGGGAGATGCACTCCAGATTTGCAGTAACAATCTTCAATTTATTGAAACAAAGTCCAAAGTATTACCGCAACAGAGGTTGGTGGAGACCGACAGATATGACTGGCGTCTGGGCAGGCGGGGTTTAATAGCTGCAGGAATCACCGGCCAGGTGTTCCCAATTAGGGTGCTGGCATCTCATCTGCACCCAGCCAAGGACCTACAAACACACACACGAACACACACACAAGCACATACGCAGTACCAGGGCAACCTCGCATAACTCATGTGTATATGCTAATTATGACAATATCACACAAATGTTTAATAGGATAAAATGATGAATCGATGACATTTTGAACAGACGTGGATGTAAACTCATAGGTAGGTATACAACAGTGAGGCAATTTTTAAAAATCTCTCTTTGTCAGCTGGTTTCTCTCTCTGTAGTTTGTCATAAAGACTTGCTCACAAAACCTACATTCTGCTTCCACAGATTCAGTTTACAAAGACTTGGCCCAGGAGTGCCACTCTTTCATGGCTGTGGGAAATCAACTTACCGTGGGTTTATCAGCGTTTTAGCTCACAGAAAGGGAATGATTGGCATATGAAAAGAGTAATGAATGTGTGCAGTGTAGTGTTTCGGGTGCTGAACAGGCATAATATTTTTCAGCATTTACTAAGCTCCCTTCCAGTGTCGAGGTCATTGAACGAGATACTGACATATTCACGTTTGATCACACTGTTATTGATAAAACACCCCCTTTCTCCATTAATACAAAGAGATGTTGTAGTTATACAGATGTGCAATATCTCTGTGGTTGTTTGTATGTATTAATTTTGTTGCAAATCGGTTTGACAATCTGGCCTAATTACCTGAATATAAATTATGTGTACACATTGTTGGATTTACATTGCAAAATGAATGTGACCCAGCCGTATGGTTAAAAGGAT
The DNA here is from genome assembly GCF_023349555.1 of Cebidichthys violaceus. Lineage (NCBI taxonomy): Eukaryota > Metazoa > Chordata > Actinopteri > Perciformes > Stichaeidae > Cebidichthys > Cebidichthys violaceus. The sequence continues at coordinate 9,295,071 of NW_027176329.1, read as the reverse complement.
AAATATTTGCAAAGATGATGAAGCATGAGTGATGCGTATTTTTCTAATGGAAATGTGTCATGTGTGACTTTGAGTGTGCTCTTTTTTTAAGCTAATACAAACAGGACTTTCATGTCTAAGACTTTTTCCACATTGCGTTGTTTTATTTATGTCGTCCCCAGTGACATACTTGACCTTCCGATATCATTCAGATCCCAAACGTTGTCATTATAGAAAAGAAAAAAAAGCAATTAACTCATTTTTTTTTCATTTTTTTTTTTACATTTTGTGACGATGACAGTGACTCTCCACTGGAAACTCTGTAAAACTGCACTCCAGTTACAGCCCATTAAGAACAGCAAGACGACTGAACACCACATCTGTCCAAACCCAAAGCTTATGTCTGGATCAACAAGAAAAGTCTGACTTGTGTCTCAGCTTCTATCCTTCCTGCCTTCAGTCAGCCAGATGTGAAAACACGAGCCGCGAGAAGCTCAGTTGTCGAGGCAATACATACTTTGTGGTTTAGCAGTAAGCTCCACAAGAAGTTAAATTTCTTACCGGTGTAAAAAACAGTAAACCATACTGGATTTGGTTTATAGCGCTTTGTTTTTCACCTCACCACCGTTTCATCATTCACCCTGCCAACGACTTTGTCAGATATTAGCTGCAAATACAGACCTGTCAAATTAGCTGGTAGCTTCCTGCTGTCTATTGAAAGGTAGCTCATTTCCATTTCCCATACTGTACGGAATTCATTAGGCGAATGGATGGGGACACAAAGATGTCCTGAATAGTTGGTGACAGTCCTCTACGTCCTTCATTAGGTGCGAGAGGACACGCACCACATTACCTTTCACAAGGTCCATCTATCATCTCGCTATTTGATTGGCTGTCACCTCTGTGTAAAGGTGTCCCTGACCCTGCTTTTGTCCTGGCTTTATCCTTCCTCTCTCACTTCTAACGTGTGTGTGTGTGTGTGTGTGTGTGTGTGTGTGTGTGTGTGTGTGTGTGTGTGTGTGTGTGCAGGGTCCATCAGACTAATGATTGACTGTACACGCTTTTTGTTTCATTTGTTGAGGAGTATGACCTCCGCAGACGGGGACCTCCATCTCACACAAGAGGCCATCAAAGTCTTAACCGTCAGGTCCACTGAAAATCACTTCTCTTTCTCTTGCACGCACGCACGCACGCACGCACGCATGCACGCCTCTCACCTCATTGAGAATGCAAAAACAGCATTCCTTTGAATTTAATCCTTTGGCCACCTGATATATTGAGCAGGTCAGTGTAATGTTTCAGTAATTAATTTTGCCACTTGATGAAAGGAAAGGTTATTTCAGGAAGGAAAGGGGGGGTGAAAGAATATATAAATGGCCAGTTTGTTCCTCTGTTACATGTTCATACAGAGCATGGCTATACATTTTGAAATGTATGGCGGCTGTCTGCTCTATGTGATAAAGAATAAGGATCAGTTTTCAGCAGGCCTTCATGCCTCATTATTGCTCAGTAGTAACATGGCATATACCGTATTTTTCGGACTATAAGGCGCACCGGATTATAAGGCGCACTGTGAATTAACGTGTCTATGTTCACACATAAACCGCACCGGATTATAAGGCGCATTAAGCAAAACGACACAGTCCGGTAGATCAAACTTTATTCAACTCAGTTGTAACAACAAATACCGGTACAGAAAAATACACTCACTTATCGATTCATTCCTCTTCCACAAATCCATCGAATTCTTCATCTTCAGTGTCTGAGTGAAACAGCTGTGCGATTTCGGCATCAAGAATGCCCGAATCCCTCTCGTCATTTTCCGAGTCAGTCTTGTTGCCGTTATCGGTACTTGGCTGTTCAGTGACGATTCCAGCTTTCGTGAAAGCTCGGACGACGGTTGCGACCGATGGTTACTTGTTGTGCTTATTGATCGATTTTGACTTTTAGTTTAGACATTACATTCCTGTTACGGGGCCGATCAGGTAGTGACACAGTGTACCGTAATGCTCCGAATATCCATTGAGCGGAGCGGCTTCGTTGCTTACCAAAGTCGTACTTACACATTTCGACAGATTTTTGAGCGCATTGTACCACATAAAATCAATCAATAAGCACAACAAGTAACCATACATAAGGCGTGCTGGATTATAAGGCGCACTGTCATTTTTTGAGAAAATGTAAGGATTTTAAGTGCGTCTTATAGTCCGAAAAATACGGTAAACTAAACTAGAGAGCATGGTATGTGAATTAAGTTCTGGTTTACTGACCTCCACCAGTACATATTGCAATTCTATTTTTTTTGATAGACCTATTTCATCTTACTTTTCTATTCATGCATACCGCCAATCCACTGTGGCAACTGGACCAATCTAATCTAATTCTTTTTTTTCAACATTTACATACCGCTTATGGATCATGTCTATAAAGTAATTGGATTTATTTGCAAGCCGTTCAAATGCATCTCCAGTTCTGAAGTAACATTGTAACCAAGCCTTTCAGCACCTTAAGGTTTTCATGTGAATACAAAAAAAAAAAACTGCACCAAATCAACACTGAATAAATTAATTAAAAAATGCATTGGGTATAGAGTGTGATGGAATGTAATCCCTTGAAATTAAGTGTGGTTTGTTAACCATATGGTACAGTGCTACAGGCCAGTTCCCAATAGTATTCTGTGTTGTTCCAGATCGCATGTGTCCCCATATGCGTGTCCACACATCACACTTCAATACGACCTGCCTGATCGTATGTGACTGGACATATTTCGCATCCAGCATCCAGTGCTGCTCTCACCAAATGTTTTTGCTCTCACACACTCTCACTCCCACTTGTGCTCATTAAATGAAACCCAGAGATGTCAAGTTGACGTATCACAATTTCTCCCAAGCCCTTTGTTCTTTCATCTTTTTTGGGAGTGATGCAATTGTTTAAACCTGTTCTGTCCTTATTATTAACTCAAACCAGTGTTATTGGGGTCTCAAGGACAGTGTTTGAAACCCCCCAGTTTAAAGACTCCCTCTGAAATTCCCAGACATGTTTGATTATACCCTGCCACAATGTAATCGTTAGAAATCATGGCTATAACATGACAGCATTGACTGTGGAGGTAATACCATGTGAGAGGATGAAACATTGATTTAAAATGCATCATTAATTAATGATGCATTATGTGTATGCATATGTGTGTGTATTAATATTTCATATTAATACACACACCAAGGAAAACCATGATGTGTCCCATCCACTTCTTGATGTGATGATTGCAATCAGCCTTTGGGAGAAGAAGATAAACGTCCATGATGTAGATAGGTGGAGAGGTTAGCCACAATCTAAATGTAATCTACTATTGTGAAAGAGCTATCTCCTTTAAAACAACTGTTATGACTCCTGATACCTGGGTTCGTGTTTTAATGCACTCATATGATTATTAACAAAGTTGTCTTGAAACAAATATGTAAGCATATATTCAGCTTTTTTAATTCTTTTGAGACAAAAAGGTGCAAATTCAGTGAGATAAATGATGAGAGATAGATAATGAAGATTGCCGTACAAGGAGGATTTATTCTTCAATTGACAGATTTTTGTTTTTACTTGTTTAAATACTAAATATTGTTTGAACTTAAAGCTCGGCTGAGCTTCTTATTAAAATGGACAATTATTGCGGTGGACAATCGGAGGCATGGACCCATTAATGATGTGTATTAAGGGAACCCCACTGTGCCAAGCTATTGCAATATAATTTGACATGAGAATCTCTCTGGAGGATTCTTCTCCTCTTTGGTGTATTGAGCCTTCTGTCAGAATCTATAATAAGGGCGGGCAGATCCCCTCTGCTGCTAATTGTATGCCTCAGAGTACGATTAGCACATGTCCTGTGGGTAAAGTGGTGGTCTACATACGGACTGATGAAACAGAACAACACAGTATGATAACCGTGTGAGGCGAACTAGGCTGCATGCTGTAGGACAGCACGTCTTCTTCCACTTGGTTTCTCAGAGATACGGTCAGCTACTAGGGTTGTTCATGATTCATTGATGACTCATGACGAAGAGTACTCAACCCATTTAGCATTGCACTTCTATAACTTTGTCAGACTCACAATGGACAGTTTATAATCATTTCAATATGTGTTTTTAATTAAATGAAAATAATGATAAAACAAAGATCATTCCTCTAATATCGCAAATCATATCACAATTGCAACATCAGTCAAACTAATTGCAAGTAGTCGTTTAGCCCTAAAATCAACGCAGCAGAACCAGAGATGTCGTCGTCGTCTTCTATTCCACACCTTCTTCCTTGTCAAAACCTGGTGCCTACATTACCCATGATGCAACTGGACCGCAGCCATTTCGGTCTGAGATTCGGGTGTGTTTTGCCTTTAGCGGCTATGTAGCCTTGAGCTGCTAGCCTCAGGCAGAGTGGAGGAGCGGGCTGCAGAGGTAAACTCACTTCTGTCAAAACCCCAGCTCTGTTTCATTTCTAAACTCGCAGTTTTCAACCCCGACCAACGCTGACTCAAGTGATGTCAATCCATCAGACTTCTCTCTCTCCCTCGGGAGCCACAAAAGGCTCTACACAGCTTTTTTTTCACTTTGATGTGTAAAATAGGTGGAGTTCTCCATTAAGAATGTGATTGAAAACCCCTACATTGATTGATAATGTACAAACTTAGCAACCCCGGGACACTGGCTCTATCCGCTAATATATAGCTCTAAATGTCTAATCCCAGGATTACGCTTACATATATTTGTGTTGCACTGAAACAACCTGCCTGTTCATTTTCAAACACGGCATATTGGAGAATGAAGCTCTTCTCTTTTTTTTCTCTATCACCATAAAGTAATACCTTCACAGACATTGAGGTTTCTGAGGAGCTTTGATTAATCCAGGCTCACTGATCCCCACTTCTGTCTTTTGGTTTATGTCTTTCATGCCTTTTAACCTCTTGAGATCCTTTTTGATCGTGTTTTTTTCCTTTTCTTTATCTTACGACATCCAGGTTGAGAAGGCTTTCTTAAACCTTTTCTGCCCTTTCTCTTGCTCTCTGTTATTATATTCACATAATTAGATATACACAGTGTGTGGGTGTAAGAACATTTATGTTTGTACTCTCTTTTAATGGATTGGATAGGTTACATTCGATATGCCATTTTACTATTGAGTACAATTCTTTGCCCTAAAAAAGGGAAATAAGTGTGTAGTTTATTTGTTGTATAAACAGGCAAAATGGCAAGAGATATTCATGGTCTCGCTCAGAAGACAAACACCTCACTTAGCGGGTTCACTGTACAGTTGCTCTGTTTTGACTGCAGCTCGGAGATCTTTGTTAAATTATGTGTTCGTATGTTTAAGGCTTTAGGTCTTTCAACCATCTCACTACTTCAGAATAAGAAAAACACTCCCCGTGATTCATGCCTGTCTCCCTCGTTTTCTCTGACTAATGTGTCTAACCGTCGTCTGGTTCAATGGTTAGTGTGTGTGTGTGTGTGTGTGTGTGTGTGTGTGTGTGTGTGTGTGTGTGTGTGTGTGTGTGTGTGTGTGTTTGATCTCAAACAAAACGAGATCCACACGTATTTAGGCGGTGACACTTTTATGCTTTCTTCAGTGCTCTTAAACCGCTCTTAAATTCTGTCCTCTTGAATGTCTTTCTCATCAATAATCTGATCTCCAGCTATGGAGATGGATTCAGTGTGTGGATTGGTTTGTTTGCCTGTAAATATACACTCTTGTCCAGTATTTTAAGAGAATGCTTTTAACCAGAAGAGAACAGTATATTTTGAAACAGATTGTTCTTGTTTAAAGGCTTGAGGAATGTCTCACAGATCAAAACGTTGCCTTAAAAAAAGAAATACACTATTTATGTGTAGCCTAACAGTGTGCAGACCTCGTTTGTGCTCTGCTGTTTAGTACTTTTTGTCCTGCACCGGAGTATCTCTGCCTGGATGTGCGCACACTTGGCTATCGGGCCATGACCAGAGTTATTTGTTTCTCTCCTGCTTCGATAGTTGTGAATATGCTTTTGGACTTATTTGTGTTATTATATATTGCACCGCACTGAATGTTACGATTGAGTTGGAGGCTTCCAGCATATTCATTGTTATAGCATCTTTGTGGCACTAAATCCAAAAAGAGGAGCGTAGCCCTGTAGCTGTATACTAGACTTTAAAAGGTATATATTTAATGTGTACGTTGTGGCATTTATTCATTTTAAAAGAGACGTATATTATGCCCAGTAGCAAAAGAGAAGACATTGACCCGTCGCCAAGATGAGTCTCTCACTTTTTTCGTTTTTAAGGTGAGGTTGAGAGCTCACAGGCTCACTGCTGCTGGCTTTCCTAGAGATCCACTTCAAACAAAGCAAGCCAGCAGCTTCCGTCTGATTGAAGCAATTTTCAGCCAGGGAAAAGTATTGCTGCTACTATGACATTTTAGCCTTTTTAGTGTCTGCTCCACATGGTATTCTATCCGATCGGTGAGAAGAAAACAACAGCACACAAAGTAGAGGACAGTGGGCCGATGGAGGAGGAACCACGTTCTCTGGAGATGTTGGTTTAATTTTCGGGCTGCCTGTCCTCAGCACCTTATTTAAGTGTCATCTGGTTTTGTCATATTGTCAGTCTTTGCTCTCTTGAGGAACTCTGTGACCTACACTCCTGTCAAATGCTGGCTGACATCCACTTCTGGACAAAATAGTCTCAAGAGTTTTCAGCCTACAGACTGTTTACATGGCCAAACTAACAATGAAGGACAATAGTCACACATTTTAGATCTGCAGATCAACTATGTGATATTTCTCCTGTATTATAATATTAGAATGCATCTCAGGAATCATATTTCATCATTATTAAAGAAATGTTTTTCATTTGCTTCTTCATCAGCTATAAGAATAGTCCTTTTGGTCTTTTGTACGCATTCTGATCCAGTCTGCTCATGGATCATTGTGCAGATGTCCGTTGAAATGAGTGAATTAAATTCTTTGAGTTGTGCTCAAATGACACAGTCGAACAATAGATATATGCAATGGATAAGGGGAAACTGAATTTCATCAGTCTGGTTATCAGTTTTTAGTCGGCCTTTGTTCTGTCTTTGAATATCTCTAGATGGTGCCGCAGCAGCAGAGTCTGATGAGTCGGTGGTGGACCGCAGCTACGTGAAGAAGAAGCTGGAGCATGGACTGACACGGATCTGGCAGGTTGGAACAAATAGTGCTCTCTCTCTCTCTCTCTCTCTCTCTCTCTCTCTCTCTCTCTCTCTCTCTCTCTCTCTCTCTCTCTCTCTCTCTCTCTCTCTCTCTCTCTCTCTCTCTAGTCATGACTCTTCTTCCCTCTTCCTGTCTACTACCTGGCTACTTCCTGCTTCCTTACAGTGCAGTCGCTTTGCTGCTTGCTCTTGCCTCTGCTTACATTTTCTTGCTTTTCTTCTTGTTTTTCTTCAAAACATTTTTCAAATTGCCAGATATATCACATATATCACTCTTCAACGTTTGAGTGGAGACAAATCCAGAAAGTCATCGAGTTATATGGGTTGTTAGCTAATGCTAAGTAGCAGCTAAGTTAAAGCTAAGTAGCATCAAGATGCCTCCCTTCTCCACAGACGACTACCACAAACTCCTGCAGAAGATTGCAGTCTTGGAAATAAAAATCCACCGACTAGAAGTAAACGTGGAGGTAAATGGACTGTGTGGGAATGATACCACTTTACTATGGACTCAAAACATTGGACAAATGCAAGCGAAGACACAGCTAATTAGCACCACCAGGCCTACCAAGAAACAGGAGGAGAGAGCAGATAATGTATCTTCAAATGGTAGTCCTCCCTGGAACTCTCTCGGTGCAAAGCCGAAGAGAAAATCATACCCTCATGATGTGGGAGGACGACTAACAGGCAGAACCCAGCGCCCTGAGATTTGTGACGCGAATGGCTGGCCTGCGCTAGCACACAGGCAGAACTCCTCCTCAACCCCTGCACTCAGACGGACAAAGCCAAGGACAGCTGAGAAAAGTAAAACCAGCAAAAAACCACCACAACAACCAAGCCTACAACTTCAAAACAGATTTGCTCCATTGTCGCAGGATCCTAAATCTCCATCTGATGACCTGGATAAGCAGCTATCTTCTCAAAGCAGGGTAAGAACTGAGAGTAAATGTGAGAGTAAAAGGCCACAGGGAAAGCTAATGACTGGGCCGGAGACTCTGATTGTTGGTGACTATGCTGTAAAAGATGTCAGATCGATGTGCAGCAAGAATACCAAAATACTCTGCTTTCCGAAAGATACGGTCTCTAACATGAGAGACAAAATCCTGGACATCGTGGCTGACCATCCCACGGTGAAAAACATCATCGTGCATACAGGAAGCTGTGACATTGTGAAACAACAGTCTGAAGTTCTGAAGCGAGACTTTATTGATCTGTTAAACACAGTCAGCTCTGTCGAGGCTGAGGTGTTTATCAGTGGCCCTCTTCCACCAGTCAGAGGAGGAGATGAAGGATTCAGCAGGCTGTTTGCACTGAACAAATGGCTGTCAACTGCATGTACTGGCCATTCAGTACATTTTATCAACAATTTCTACCTTTTTTGGGAGCGCAGGCATCTTTTTAAGGCACATGGAGTTTGCCTGAACAAGTCAGGGGTAAAACTGTTTACCTCTAACCTATTTTTCTTCCTGTGTCACCCGTCTGTTCCCACTGCCAAGGACAAGAGACAAGAGGAATCTAAACAAGAGATAACCACACAGCATCGCCGTAGAGACCTTACAGGAAGGATGCCCCCGCCTAACGAGAGCCAAGAGGAGGAGTCTCCAACCTCATCATCAGGGACCGCCTCTGACCTTTCACTTTCCCCACCCTTCAGAGAGGAGAAGTCTTTACCCCCCCCCCCAGCACCTACTTCCACCCCCCAGACTCCATCCAGGTCTCTTTCCTCTCTCACACTCTCCCCATCCTCCCCCCACCTGGAGTTCACTGACCACATGAAAGAGCTGGTCATTGCTGGAACCAAACACACTCCTCGCCCCACTCCTCGACATACAGTTCCAGCCCCACCCCCGCAACTGACTCTAAGTCCAGTTTTGACACAATTGGTGAAGGTAAAGCGTTGTGCCCCTCTCCCACCTAAAGGCAATAATTGATATCTTCTGGGTCCAGGCTACAAGGCTAATGACACCAATGATTCTCTCCAGGAAAAGTTGGGGCCCTGTATGCAGCTAGCCTTCTCAATTCCTGTCCTGATAGTTTATAGAAAAAGAAAGGTGAGGCTGCGAGGAAACAATAGTAAACCTTCAAACTTAACACTCATTCCTTGTCAGCCCGTCCAAATAAATTGGGCAAATAAAGCTGTAACCACATTAAACTTAGCTTTATTAAATGTCAGGTCTTTATCAGGAAAAACATTTTTAATCAATGATTTTATTGTTTTTAACTGAAACATGGTTAAACCAAGATAACAGTGCAGCTGTTCTTATTGAATCAACACCTTACAACTTCAGTTTCATGAGTGAAACAAGAGCGCATAAGAAAGGAGGTGGAGTTGCTATTTTATTTAATGATTCTCTTCAATGCAAGCAGATGTCCTTTGGTCATTTTAACTCTTTTGAATATGTGGCTCTAAATTCCACTCGAGCTTCATTCCTAAACATTTACAGACCACCTAAATACTGTGCAACCTTCTTTGATGAGTTTATTGAACTGCTGTCTATAATCTGTATTGATTTTGAATGTGTTGTTATTGTTGGCGATTTTAATATCCATGTTGATAATCCCCAGGACAGAGGGTCTATAGAACTATGTGGTGTCCTTGAAAACTATGATCTGACTCAGCATGTGACAGGACCCACCCACAACAGAGGGCACACTCTGGACCTAATCATCACCAAGGGTGTAAACATTTCCAAGGTTGCTGTGACTGATGTTGCACTCTCTGATCATTTCTGTGTTTTCTTTGAGAGTGCAATCTCCTTGCACACAAATGTCCAAACCGAGTTTGTGACAAAGCGTTACATCTCCGAAAACACCAGTGAACTATTTATTCAGAATTACTTCTCCACACCAGCCCTCTCTTGCATCTCAGTCAATGAGCTTGTAGATACCTTCAATTCTAAAGTTAAACATGTTATTGATGCCATTGCACCCACTAAAGTGAAGGTTGTTTCGGGTAAGCAAAGATCTCCTTGGAGAAATGCTACGCTGGTCCGAATAGAGAAAACAGAGTGTCGGAAAGCTGAACTCATTTTTTACTGACAAAATTCTGAAAATTAGACAAGCATATGCCTCCACACCAACCACAGGATATGTGTTGTCCCCATCTCTGAATAACATTCATTCAAATATCATGACACAATTTCATTCAATCGACCTTAGAAGCCTAGAAGACATTATTCAACATCTGAAGTCATCCTCATGCTGCTTGGATATTCTACCAACACACTTTTTCAAAAATATTTCAAACTGCATGACCACTGATCTTTTACAGATTGTGAACACATCCCTTCTCTCAGGTGTCTTCCCACAAGCCCTAAAAACTGCAGTTATTAAACCACTCCTAAAGAAGGCTAATTTAGACTCCGCAACAATGAAAAATTATAGGCCAATATCAAACCTCCCAATTTTAAGTAAAAGAATTTAAAAAGTGGTTTTTCAACAACTTAACAACTTCTTGGCTGTAAATAACAGTTTTGATGTCATCTAGTCAGGCTTTCGACAGCACCACAGTACTGAGACTGCTCTTGTTAAGGTTTTCAACGACATCCACTTAAACACAGACAATGGCAGAATTTCAATCTTAGTATTACTAGATCTCAGTGCTGCATTCGACACGGTCAACCATGATATACTACTAGAATGACTAAAAATCTGGGTGGGACTCTCTGGCACAGCACTTAACTGGTTTGAATCCTACTTGAAGGACCGAGAATACTTTGTGTCTGTAGCTAATTACACATCAGAGCTGATGAAAATGACATGTGGTGTTCCCCAAGGTTCAATACTAGGGCCTCTTCTGTTCAACATCTACATGCTTCCATTAGCTCAGATTATGGAAAACAACAAAGTGTGTTATCATAATTATGCAGACGACACAAATCTACATAACTATATCACCAGGGGACTATAATCCCATACAAGGGCTGGCTAAATGCATTGAACAAATCAACAACTGGATGTGCCAGAATTTTCTTCAATTAAACAAAGATAAAGCGGAAGTAATTGTTTTTGGTACCAACGACGAACGATTGAAAGTTAGCGCTTAGCTTCAATCACTGATGTTAAAAACCACAAACCAAGCCAGAAACCCAGGTGTAGTTATGGATTCAGATCTCAACCTGAACAGCCACATCAAGACAATCACAAAATCAGCCTACTATCACATTACGGTCATTTAGCAGACGCTTTTACCCAAAGCGACTTACAATTCAGTATCTATCTACACACCGTAGACGCAGCTAAGTGTCTTGCTCAAGGACACATTGACATGAGCAGGAGCCGGGGATTGAACCGCCAACCTTCTGATTGAAAGGCAGCCCTGCTCTCCACTTATCCACAGTCACCCCATCACCTGAAGAACATATCAAGGATTAGAGGACTTATGTCTCAACAGGATGTGGAAAAACTTGTCCATGCATTTATCTTAAGTAGACTGGTCTACTTTCTGTTCCCAGAGTCAGAACTAAACATGAAGATGCAGCATTCAGTTTTTCTGCTCCACATATCTGGAACAAAGTCCCAGAAAGCTGCAGGTCTGCTGAGACCCTCAGCTCCTTTAAATTAAGACTGAAGACTTTTCTGTTTGCTGCTGCCTTTGATTGAACCACATTCAAGAACATTCATCAATTTCTGCATTTTACTACTGTATTTTATTTCTTAAACTGCACTGCAACTATTATTCTGTTTTTAGCTGTTTAGTGTTTTGATGACTGTTTTTAATGTTTCAATGAATGTTCTTAATTGTTTTTAAACTTCTTTTCTTTTGCATTATGTTTTGATGCTTTTAATGGTTTTATGTGAAGCACTTTGGATTGCCTTGTTGTTGAAATGTGCTATACAAATAAACTTGCCTTGCCTTGCCTTCCTCGTGTTTTTCTCAAAATAGTCGTTCCACAAGCTGCCATGTCTCTTCCCACAAGTCCGCTCCTAGCTTTGCTTTTCATTTATTTATTTTCTCAGATTTTCTGTTCAAATCACACATGTGCCTCTCATTTCTGTCCTCAGGACGTCCAGTTGAAAGTGAAGGCCTACATCCTGGGGACTGACATGTCTAACTTCAAGTACGACGATTTCATAGTGGTGCTTGATGTCATCAGCAGGTACGCCGCAAGACCAGAGCAGCCAGCTCTCCCTCGTTTCTCTAATTGGTCTTCATCATCTTGCTGTTGCTGTCCCTCTCTCTGTCTTGCCTTTTTTTCAGGTTGATATATTTTCACATGCAGTCTCTTTTTTTTCTTCCCTCAGTCACTTGCTCACTAACTGAATGAGATTATGCGAACACACACAAACACACAAACACAAAATCCTTTGTCCAATAAGAAAATTATCATTGACTTTGTTGAAATTATAATGGCAGTAAGTCCAAACCCATTAAAACACCACACTTTGATTACATTAACTCTGGTTATGATAATGTGATACTCCAGTGTGTTTTGCACTTTTATGGACAACAAAGAGGAAACGTACACACCTTTCAGTGTGGGAGTGAAGCCTGTACTGGAACAAGACTCGACTGGAACAAGTTTGTGGGTGGAGGGAAGAAACATGTTTGTAAGCAGAATCCAGGATATTATTGTTAATGTTTTCAAGTCAACCTGAAATCATGTGTATTTATCATATTGAATTGTTCTGTTAATTTGAGGACCTGTGACCCAAACCAAAACCCTGAAAATGGAAATTTCCATTTAGTGTTTGTTGATCTAATGGAGCCACTGTTTGCGTCACTGTTGGTATCTGTGTACACACTGTAGATGAGTTATTCTATTCAGCTACCGTAACATGCCAAAATAGATTATTTTAGATGGCTTACTTTAGATTCAGACACTTTAGTCATTTTTCTTCAATACCACTGCTAACAAAACAGTGTCTGTCCCTTGACTGGCAGGTTACAGTTACCAGAGCAAGTCTGTTTACATCGTGTCTGTGTGCCCCCGCTGACTCAGCTGTCAGACGCACACACACACACACACACACACACACACACACACACGTCTTCCTCCAGAGGCTTTCAGGCTGAAGAAAATCACTTTTACACTTTCGACTGCAAAAAAAACCACACAGATTTTAAGGATTGTTTATGCAGAAGCACATATTCTAAAGATACAGAGTGAAATGTATATATTTTCTGCAATAAACCCTTAAAATGTATACTTTATTGATTTACTCCTATAGATGAAATCATGACTTTTATCACGGTAGCCCCTAACTTGTGGTGGTTGCATCATTGTAGGCATGTGCACCACAAATACAGTAAATATCAATAGGAAGCCATCAAAGAGTCGACTACTACTACTCTCGTCACACTGGTTAATCTCACTACATGCTCCATCAGATAACTGCACCAGTGAGAAATCCCCCAGTCTTATCTCTTTGCCCTTCATTTGTGTCGTTATGTATTTCCTCATCCTCCTTCTTCTCTTTCAGGTTGATGCAGGTGGGTGAGGAGTTCTGCGGCAGCAAGTCAGAGGTCCTGCAGGAGTCTATCAAGCGCCAGAGTGTCAACTACTTTAAAAACTATCACAGGTAAGCTGTCTTTGTTGCATCTGGATCATCACCTGGATTGTGTAGAAATTGGACATACCTTCTAATATTTGACTGAGCCGATAGGATTGTGTTAATTAGACGTAGAGCGCATGGTGGATCTGACGTGCAGTCCCCCGACATATATTTGAAAGAAAGCCGTTGAGACGATGGTAGACAGCAGGTCGCCTGACAGAAACTTTTACACACAATCACAACCGTGCTCTATTCCCAGCGCAACCCCTCTTCGGAGTAGATGTGTAATTACACGGTAACACTCACTGAGCTGGCAGCACATTTACCTCTTGATTATGTAACCCCCTGCCAACCACATGAATATGTATGCTTTCAAGCAGACAGCGACACATCATCAGATGTGATTTGCATTGATCAGTGTTGTGATTAGCCATCAAGATACACTGGAAAGATTCTTGAATATCAGAATGCAAAAAAAAAAAAAAAGCTTCACTCCTTTGACACAAATTGTCAACGGAGTGAGACACAGAGGCATGATGGGATGCAGATCGTTAGAGGTGACAATTCCAGGGAGAGAGAAGAAGATGAGGAGGCGAACACCAGACAGCATTGTGATGGCATATTATCAATGCCTCTAATGTGTCCACCGGCACACACACTCATCTGCACTGGTGGCCAGCAGGCTTCCAGCATGCATCATCTTTACATTAGGTTTGATTCATTTTCCAGCCGGGTGTCATTCCCAAAGAGATTACCCATCAGTGAACTTTGACTGGCTGATGCCTGTATTCATCTGCCAGCGGCCTGCAGTAACACACTCCGTCATCGGGGTGGATGTATTGTTGGCCTACGGGTGCAGGAGGACAGAATGACATTGTCAGGATTCAGACATGATAAATATCTAAGGTCATTTCTGCTTGTATTCTCCCCAACTAATTGTCTCTGATTGATTGAAATGTTTTCAAAGCTTTAAGGTCCTTTAATTCTCATTGCATTGCATTAGACTAGAGGAATATAACTGCGGGATAAGATACCAGCATGTGCCAAAATGGACTGACTTAAAATGCAATTGATATCCCTTCTTTATTTCCGTGCCACAAGGCTTCCTTGTCTCACGCCACAGTTCCTTATTCTGTCACTTCTCACACTTCAAACACCTTTAAGTAACACGGGCCACTGCAGTGTTTGAAGCAAACACTGCTCTGACATTTCACACAGCAAGACCTGGTATTGACCTACCATCAGGGTGGCTGTCTTGAGCTCTGACGACAGTTAACATGGAAACATGACACACAACACACACACACACACACACACACACACACACACACACACACACCTTCCTTTTCACTGTGTATCAGTGACCTTTGCAGGCTTTTTGATGTCAGCACAGTTAATCTGGACTCTCAGAATGTTCTGAACTCACTGCTGGTCAGCGATGGACACGTTGAATTCTTCTTTTCCACTTCTTCATCTTCTTCTTCTTCTTCGTGTCTTACTCTATTCGCGTAACTTTTTCTCTTTCTCTCATCCCCTCAGGGCACGACTGGAAGAGCTGAGGATGTTTCTGGAAAATGAGACGTGGGAACTTTGCCCAGTGAAGTCCAACTTCAACATCGCCCAGCTCCATGTGAGTAAGAATCCCATCACTGAGGAGAGAAAGGGGAGCACGGTAGCATTCATTTATCCTACGCTGTCTCTCATCACACGCACCGCTGTGAAATTTGCATAATGATATGAAACACAGGGGATCCTGCTCAATGATGTCAGTGTGTATGTGTGTGTCAGCCTCCCATAGGAGGAGTAAAGTGCACTGCACGTTATATAACACAGATGAAGATAAAATGGCTGTAGTCCCCGTTTGTGTTGGAACATTTTATTTCCCACACTTGTGAGCATCAGTTATAAAATAAACCCTTGAATATCAGAGCTCAATGTTGATCAAGTATCGATATCCAGTATCTCAAGAGCTTATTGTATAACCAACTCACAGAAAAGATCCTTGTGCTTACAACATGTTCAGCTCACTTCACAGAAGAAGAAAACAGAAATGACAAATGAATAGAAAGAGATGTCCGAAAGATAAATGGAGTTAATTCAAATACATTTTTTTCAATTTCATGCATCTTTGTTTTCCCCCTCATGTCTGTCTTGCTTGGGCACGTTTTGTAACAAACACATGCTAAAGAATCCGTATAATAATAATAATAATAATAATAATAATAATAATAATACCAATGCCTTGAGAATATTGTGTGCGTATACACACAATATACACATGTTAGGCTAACAGGCAATGCCCATTAACCCTTTAATCTCTGTTGGGCACCAACATTGTGTAGTACTTTAACAGACTTTGTATGATAATATGATTGATACAGGGCAAGTTCTGAAATGCTCAAGTGTTAAAAGATGAGAGTTCATCTACACTACCAAACATGAAATCCATTTCTTGTTTGTCTCTGTCCCATCTTCTCCAATCCAGGAGTTTAAGTTCATGGGCCAGTGTCGCTCTCCGTCCGTTTCCCCGAGCAAACAGGCCGCGTCATCGACCAGCCCGGCTCAGGACGAGCTTTCTCTGTTCCAGCAGTACCTTCAGGAGGGAAACCCCTTCGAGATGCCTGCTGAAAACAAAGAGGAGGAGACAGAGGATGTGCTGGCATCGAACGGGGTGAGTGGAAACCGCAAGACGCATACTTTGAATTGGGGCCTGCTTAATGGTTTGTAATTAGTTGTATTAGTGTGAAAAGCATGTCGCCCAGTCAGTCAAAAGGCTGCAAAAGCATTCATAGTTATACATGAAACACTGTTTATTGCTGTCCAGTAGTCGCATTAACAATGCTACCTGTTGAGGGGCATCACCATACATGTTAATGAAGATGCAAGTTGATTAATTGGGACATAATCACTGTGGGTCATTGAGTTGTTTACAGCAGCTATCGAGCTGTCATCACCTTTGTTAATGGTGTAGGGCAGTGATCATCAACTGGCGGCCCGCGGGCCGAATGCGGCCCGCCAAGCCGTTCGATCCGGCCCGCGACTGGATTCCAAAATTGTGAGGATCAAAGAGAAAATATGTAGGCCTATTCCACACTATTAAAGCAACTAAAAACAGCAACAACTGAGTCTCTTATCAGTAATCACCACCATTTATGACTTTATTTAGGCTACACTCCGAAATGAGGACAGACTCGTTACACTGTTTAGTATGTATTGTTTCACACAGTTTTTTTTAAAACATAACTTTTCCTCATGCCCTTACTTAACATTTGGTTTTTATTTCAAAGTCTCAACAACATGCTTGGAACTAGCAGACTCCTCAGGACTAAAAAAGGAGGAAAAACGATCTGGCACAACTTAAAATAGCATGGTAAATAAATAGCCTGGAACCAGAACAAAACAGGTCACAAATAATATTCGCACATCAAATAAAACGTTAAGTGGGCTATAGCGAAATCAAATCACAAGGCTGAAATGGAATACTACTCACACTACTTAATCAATGGCTGAAGTTACATTTGCCCTCTGACACCAACTTTTTCACATCAGGCTTGGCCACTGTCAGACTTATGCGCAAACAGTCCTCCAAAGACTGGATTGACAGTCGGTTCCTCTCGTGCGTTTTAATCGAGTTCATCTTGGAGAACGCAGCCTCACAGGTGTAGGTTGAACCGAACATGGTGAGCACATACATAGCCAGCGTCTTCAATGTGCCATAGACCTCGGGACAAGATACCCAAAGCACCCAAGCAGCCTGCAGGGATGCACACGTTACTCTCTCTTGATCAGTTAAAGTTCGAGTAATAATGCCACTTACACGGGAGTAGGCAGATTTCAATGTGGCGATTTTTCTCTGACGCGCCTCTGACTGCTCAG